>NW_017673382.1:0-19578 GCF_001879085.1 Nicotiana attenuata
GCAGCAGCTCCACCGCCGGTGTCCTTCACTGTCCAGGTAGGTTTCTCTCTCCTTTCCTTATTTTTTTCGAAATACAAGATTTATTTTAATTCTTTGTAGTTTGATTTGTAAAAATTAATTGTTCTTAGCTAAATTAAATCTAGGATAATTATTAGTAGCTAAAATAATTAGTTTTACCTACTAATTTGGGGAAAAATGGGTTGAAGAGAAGAAACCCTAAATTTTTAGGGTTTATGTTAAGTCTTGTTATGGTTGAGTCAAATTAGAATTTAGTTCTTGTGAGGATTAGAATCTAGATCTGATTATCTTGATATTTATTTTATTTCATTGTTTGACTCATGTAGATTTTCCTAAATAGAACTTTTCTACTTTATCACAAAATTGAAACACGAAGAATAATTTTAATATGATAATGCAGTAGTATTGCAGTATCAACAAACAAATTGATATTAACACAGAAAAATGAAGGTGCAGACTTAACTTGTAGAAGAACAATTGATATTTCTTTCAGAAAAGGAATGGCCAGTGAGAACAATTGATATTTCTTTTGTTCTTGATTAGATGGAATATGGTAGCCAATCTAAAATCCGTTTAATTAAATGATAGATAATTAATAAATTTATCTTTGAAAGTTAGGAGTTATTAATTTGAGAATACACCCCTTATATTTATAAATAAAACACTTAACCCATTACATTATTGGGCATATTACACATATATAACTACATACTTAAGCTTAGATTGAAGTATCTTGGCATACTCATATCCTCATTTCGGAAAAACCTAATTTTCACAAAGAACAATTAGAAGATTTATCTAGATTGGTCAGCATGGTAATAGTATAAAACTATTCATACTATAGTGATTGTTTATGAATTGAAATCTTAGAATATGACTTGAACTTTTGTAGATATGAGTTGAACCTTTAGGATATGAATTGGACTTTTAGTTTATGAATTGAGATTTTGGTTTATGTATTGGAATTTTAGTTTATAAATTGAAATTTTAGGATATGACTTGAACTTTTGTGGATATGAGTTGAACCTTTAGGATATGAATTGAAATTTTGGTTTATGTATTGGAATTTTAGATTATAAATTGAAATTTCAGGATATGACTTGAACTTTTGTGGATATGAGTTGAACCTTTAGAATATGAATTGGACTTTTAGTTTATGAATTGAGATTTTGGTTTATGTACTGGAATTTAAATTTTATAAATTAAAATTTCAGGATATGACTTGAACTTTTGTGGATATGAGTTGAACCTTTAGGATATGAATTGAAATTTTGGTTTATGTATTGGAATTTTAGATTATAAATTAAAATTTCAGGATATGACTTGAACTTTTGTGGATATGAATTGAACCTTTAGGATATGAACTTTTAGGATATGACTTGAAATTTTAGGATATGACTTGAACCTTTAGGATATGAATTGGAATTTGTTTATGAATTGGAATTTTAGATTATAAATTGAATTTTTTTTGGATATGAGTTGAACCTTTAGATGTGAATTAAAATTTTGGTTTATGTATTGGAATTTTAGATTGCGGGAGGATTTTGTAGAAGGGGTTGATGGTAATATTAAACATGCAATGGAACTAACTAAGACACAGTACCTGTCAGAGTGTGCCTTTAATTTTTCTTCTCATTAGCGACAACGATGATGAGAAGGCAAGAACATGTGTTTCAAATAGTTATGGTGTAGGTAGGAGTTTAACATTTCCTAAGTAGATAAAAGAAGAGGTAATAGAGGAATTCTATACTTCAATTTCCAAGAGGAAAAGGAGTTTAATTGGGAGTGACAAGGTTGATGGTGATGGAATGTTTTCCGTTGGTCATGGCAGTTCCCATAAAACGGGGATCATAAGACTCTATGATGACAGAGATTATAGGAAGTTTTGTTCTCAACTTTCTTCCAAGTCTGATCCGTACAAGCTTAGTGGGATATTGGTGATATATTCTTCAGATACGGATCAGACTTGGAAGAAAGTTGAGAACAAAACTTCCTATAATCTTTGTCATCATAGAGTCTTATGATCCCCGTTTTATGGGAACTGCCATGACCAACGGAAAACATTCCATCACCATCACCCTTGTCACTCTCAATTAAATTTCTTTTCTCCTTGGAAAATGAAGTAGAGAATTCCTCTATAATCTTTCTTTTATGTACTTAGGAAATGTTAAAATTCCTGCCTATACCATCTCTAGTTGAAACACATGTCATTGCAGTCTCAACATCATTGTCGCTAACGAGAACAACAATTGATCAAAAGACACACCCTGTCAGCTACTATATCCAAGTTATTCTCTGTATCCAAGTTCATCCCGAGTAATAGTACCATGAGGATAATCACCAAAGCCACCGGACAGCTTTATGATGCCAATGAAGCAAGATGAGCTATTCAATGAAACTCGTATTGTAAAGAAGAAGAAAGAGACTGATTCAGAAAGGTGGGTCGAGGGTCGAGCCTCGACTATACATGTAAGTTTTTTTACTTATCATTAAGTATTTTGATTTACTTTTATATAAATTTTGAAATATTAATTCAATATAATTTTTAGGTTCGCTTCAGAGCTGATGTGGGGGAATTCATACGAAGTCAGCCACCTAACGAGTCGGCCGAGGCAATCCGACTTTCGAACGAGGATGCTAAAAGAACACTCCTTGAGTACTTTATATACTTTGAACTAGACAATAGAACTAGTTTTCGAATGAGCTTGTAATAAACGTTAACTTAGTTTTGTTAGCTTAATGTTTTAGTTCTATTGATCTTTATATTTTGTTGCGTTTTAGTGTTGTTGTTGTTGTTGTTGCTGGCATAAAATGCCTGTTTAAGATATTTGGTATAAGCTGGCAGGTGGTGTAGCAGCCAAAGCAGGCAGTTTCTGCCAAAAATATACCAAAAAAGCGACCAACTTTGGTATCCAGTTGGTCGCTATTCACATAAAAAAAAAAATCTGATAATTTTGCGACCAAGGTTGGTCGCTTATAGTTAAAAAAAAAAATTAATTCTTGCCATTGGCGACCAATATTGGTCGCCCATTAAATAAAAAATTATAACATTTATTAATATAGCGACCAAAGTTGGTCGCTTAATATGATTAAATATAAATAAAAATAAAACGTTATTTACATCTGGAGACCAACTTTGGTCGCCAAATATATAATATTAAAATATTTGAGCGACCAAAGTTGGTCGCTATATGCTTTGCCCGAAAAATTTGGTCCTTTTACTTGGGAGACCAGCGACCAACTTTGGTCCCTAAGGTAAAGGGACCAGCTTAATATTGACCAGGCGTGGTTGGTCGCTTTTTGGCCAATAAGCGACCAACGTTGGTCGCTTTTGCTGGTCGTTTTTTTTCGGAATTCTAGTAGTGTTGTATTACCTATATCATCCTATAAATAGAGGGTTTGGGCATCACATTGTACACACTTGAATACATGGAAGAAATAGATTCTCTCCTCTCTTTCTCTCTATATCTCTTGTCTATTTCCTTGTTTTATGTTATTACTTTGAGCTTAGTTTCTTAACATACAAGTGTATCTTTCTGTGATAAACATAAAAGTTAAGGCCCCGAATGGGTGACACTAGTTTTTGAGAGCCCAATAGCCCATACAAGACGAATCTTTCTCGTATCTAGAATTATTATACAGGAATAAATTAAGGACCTAGCAAACAATATCGTATCTCGGACCATTTTAATTTTTTTTTTTTAAATGATGAATAATTTGTAGATATGATAATATTAAAAAAAAAAAAACACTAACCATAAATTTTGCGCCCCATATTTCTTCCTCAGTAGCAGGAACGGCAGTGATCTTGTTTTTGGGGTTCTCATAACTTCTCAGTTCTCCAACTGTTGTAGAGAAGAAACACCCTAGAAAAATATCCAGATTCAATACATTGAGGCAGTCTTTATCGACGTCATTTTCTCAAAAAATATATTAATTTATTCACATGCATGTTCAATTGGACATGACAACTCTAAAAAACATATCTAACTCATTATGCATCCCACTTGATGGACCAAAAACCACCTAAAGCACAAAAAACCCACCTTGAGGGAATGACGCAAGTGATTTGCCACAAGCACCTTTAAGCAAATTGGCATCATTGGCGAAGGCCACATATCCGTCAGCAGTGATCCCCCAATAGAGAGGTACCTTACCGAATTGATCCTGCCACAATGATCCAGGATTATTTGAACCCGTGACATTGTTTACCCAAAACAAATTAAGGCGCGAGAGGATCAAGATTCATTAAGACCAACTATATATATACTGGGCAATTTGGATTAGGTAAAATTTCACTTACAGTAGCTACAAACATTGTAGAAGTGGACTTGTCGAAAACGATAAATGCAAAATTGCCTTGAAGGTGACCAACGACATGACTGGGAGGATAAGGTGCCCGATCACGAAGAGCCTTGTATGCTTCAATCATCAATACCACCTCATTTGCAGACTTGGCAAGACCATATTGTTGTCTCAAACTCCCTAAGTTGTCAAGAGATCCCTCAAACAAGCAAAATATTTCATCCTTAACAGCAAATGACCTGTCATTTAATTTCCACACCAACTTAATCTTACATGTTGCTTATTTACGGTTAATTCTACTTATGATCATTGAACATTACCCGTTATAATTCTTTTGTTGTCACATTGAAGTAATTAAACTACTATTTGTTAATTGCTCAGAAAGTACAAATGAAGGAAGGTCAAATTACACCCAATAAAAATTTGACTATCCTAATACGACAATTTAAATTATAAAAAATAATAATTAACTTAAAATTGGACGTTCCCGTGATTTGTATTTTCAAGAAAACCTTAGATCATACTCCTAAATTTGCTGCTTCAAAACACATGCAATTGAAATATATATTAGTAGTAATATTTGTTGATGAACTCCTAAAAAACCTCCCAACTCATTGACCAACGACAAGAATTATTTAATTTTTTCTATCAAAAGTTAAATTCCCACCTACTTATTATTTCTAATTTTTTTTCTTGCATTAGCTGACAATATTTTATTTACTGTTTAAATTTTGTGTCTTTTCAAGTAATTGACAGAGCCTGCCAAACAGCCACGTTCATGAAGATCAAACATCCAGATGGTACCGAAGGGAACACCAAAGTTTTTAGTGCAGGATTCTATCCATGCAAGTAAAGGGTTGATATATAATAGAGCCAATAAATTAATGCTTTCATCATCTTCGATTGAACCGTCAGATCGCATAATTAAATTCAACATATCCAACAAAGGAAATGCTAAAACTTTGTTAGTATACATAATTAGATATGGTTATCAACTAAGGCCATCCTGCAATCAAACGGTGATCAACATGTCTTTAAAATCATCAGTGGCTCAGGTATGTGATCAACGCCGACAAAATAATTCCTCACAAGCTCCTCAGCTTTCTGGTCCAGATAACTTTTTTTTCTATTTTTCGTAGTAACAGTTTTTTTTTTTTTTTTTTTTGTTTTACCATTCTTCCAGAAAGCATCTTTTCATATTTAAAAATAATTTTCATTTTACTATTTTGTCTTTAATAACATAAATTTAGCCACGACGCATTCAGAGGCATGAGTTAGTGATCAAGGAAGTGAGTTGAAAATCATATGGTCTCATGTTAAATTTCCAAACTGAAGGTAAAAATACTAAGGGATTTCTTTTTGGTGGACAAATTAAGTTACCTGAAGTACTGGTATCAAAAGGAAATTGGTGAAATGACAATCTTTCTTTTTTAAGCTCGTACCCAGACAAATAATAACTTCCCAAACAATGAAATGGGGTGATTAACACTTTTGGTACGTACCTTGGCAGTGAAGCAGACTCATCCATGTGAGTGTAGGCGAGTTGGACATGATCGTTGATCTGAATGGACACCGCCGAAGAATCGATTTTAATGAAGCGGTTCACCAGCGCCTCCGCCGTTATCTTAGGTGACGGAGTCCGGCTTCCGGCGGCCACCAGCTCATCCGGCGGCGTCACAATCGAGCTGCTAAAAACGCCCAACATTTCCAAATCTAACAAACCAATAGACAAAAGCAAAGTTTACACTCTCTTTGGTGTTAAGAGTTTAGACATTGGTGAGGAGTAAGACGAGCAGTAAGGAACTTATAATAGGAGATGATTGAGGACGTTTTGGTCATTTGAGTTACAATTGTCTTTTTGTGGGGGTTGGGGAGATTTTGGATTGGTTTGTTCGAAGATAAAAGACAGTACAAGCACGTGAAGTGGGACCGAGAAATGATGGGGGAAATACTAATAAGAGCCCATTTGCCTTTGCTGATTTAGAGTAGTTGATAAGCATTAGCTGGTGAAAAGCATTTTTAAGTGCTGAAACTGATTAAAAAAAATAAGCAGTTACGTGTTTGGATAAAAGTGTTGAAATTAATAATAAGCAGCTGAAGAACTGGGTATACGAAGAGTTTTGTTCTAAATAGAAGTATTTTAGGATAGAATAGTAAATATTTTGGTCAAACCTAAAGTGCTTATAAGCTGAAATTTGATAAGTTGGGAGAGACCAACTTATGGCTTTTGGCTTACTTTTGGCTTATAAGCACTTTTAATTTTACCAAACGCGTAGATAAGCCAAAAAGTGCTTATAAGCCAGTTTGACCAGCTTATAAGCTTAGCCAAACACCCTCTAAGTACACAATTGTGTTTGCACGAGAAGTTTTATTTTGTGTCTCATACAATTGACACTAGTTGTATGAGGCTCTTTTTGTCTCACAAATTTGTGGACCCCAATCTTACCCTTTTGGGTCCACAGAAATCTGGGTCCACAAAACTGTGAGACAAAAAGGTTGCCTCATACAACTAGTGTCAGTTGTATGAGACACAAAATAAAATTTTTCTGTTTGCACCATATCACAAAACGTATCACAAGAATAGAATGAACTTTGCAAGCAAATACTTTCTCAAAGAAGAAAGAAGAAAATGTGTGTTTACCTTCAAAACTAGTAACAATTAAATTTATATGCGATTTAAAGATAAGTGATTTAATTCAATACGAATAAACTGAGAACAACAAATAATTAAATTAAAGAGAGAATGAACGATCAAACCAATCACAATAGAGCAATCAAGCATGATCTTAAGTTGAACACTAAAATGCAGCCTTGATTGAACCCTCGATAAGGGTTCGATTGCAATTAAAGAAGAGATCAAGTAACTGAAGAACACTTTAAATAATAGCTAGAAGACATAAATGAACTTTTATTAGCTGAGAGGCCCAATTGTATTATGTACATATGAGAGACCCAACTGTATTAGCTGCACAGATTTTAGTAAGAACAGATCTCACGTTTTTCTCTTAACTCTCTCTCTCTCTGTACCGACATATCCTAGGGTTCGTTCATCTTCTTATCACTGTCAATTTTCTCTAAATTCACTTGTTAACATGGTATCAAAGCCACGGGGTGAGCTAATCATGTTGGATATGTTGCACATCGATGTATTTTGATTTACGATTTCGTCAGAGCTGTTCGCGTTTCTGATTTCGGAGGAGATTCAATTTTTCCGGCGATCTACTCAATTTTTCTGGCAATCTTCTGTTTATGAGCCTTCAGTGAACATTTGCGGTTGTTGTCTGGTTTGATTTCTGTTAAAGCTTTTGGTCTTTAGAGATTTGAGGCAAATTTGGTATTTTTTTCTCCTGATTTGAAACCCTAATTTTTGATTCCTATCGAATTCTCCTGTAATTTCCTTTGCTACGGGTTCGACTGTCGAAGACATATCTAGTAGTTCTCGTGTAACTGATAATTCTGCTGTAACACCTTCCTCTCCACTATATCTGCTTCCTTCTGATTCACCTGGTACAATTTTGGTGACCACAATTTTTGATGGCACTGGTTATGGAAGTTGGCGTCGAGGAATGTTATTAGGACTCTCATGCAAGAATACACTAGACCTGATCAATGGAACAGTTGCACGACCTAATTCAACCTCTCCTTTACTCGAACCTTGGATTAGGTGTAACGATATGGTTGTGGCTTGGATTCTGAATAGTTTGGATAGGGAGATTAGGGGGACTGTGATGTACACTGAAAGTGCTGAGAAACTTTGGAAGGAGATTGAGCGCAGATTTGGTCAAGCTAGTGGAATTAAGATTTTTCAGATCCGTAAGGAAATTTCCTCGATTACCCAAGGTTCATCAAGCATTTCATCGTATTTTAACAGAATTAAAAAGCTTTGGGATGAGCTTTCTTTCTCTGTATTATATCCTGATTGTGTTTGTGGATGCAAAGAGACCTACCAAAGGTTAGATGAAGAACAGAAGGTTCATCAATTTCTAATGGGTTTGAACGAATCATATTCCATTATTAGGAGAAACATACTTATGATGAAACCTATACCTGATGTGGATAGTGTGTACTCGATGCTTGTTAATGATGAGAGCCAGTCTAGTGTTCAAAATAATGTGCCATCTCTTAAATTCTGATTCTACTGCTTTCTCTGCTGGTGTTCAAAAGCCATACTCTCAAAGAGTTAATTTTGACTCTCAAAGAGCTAGTTTCGACCCTTCCAGAAAGAACAATATTGTTTGTCGTTATTGCAAGAAGCCTGGTCATCAGATTGACAAATGCTAGAAGCTTCATGGTTATCCTCCTGGTTTTCAGACTAAGTTCAAACGGACTGCAGCATTTGCTCAAATGTCTGATACTCCACCTACTGGGCATCCTGAAAACTCTGCTGGTGATACCAAAATAGTCCAATCTGATGGTGGGACTTCTAGTATAACCAAGGAACAGTTTGATCAATTGCTGAGTCTTCTGCATTCTCGAGCTTCTGGGACATCACAAGAGATCTCTGCTGGTTCTGCTAATTTTGCAGGTCTAATAGGTAATCCTGATTTCAAATCTTGTGGTTTGCTTGCTTGCAATTTTTCTAGGGTAGAAGATAGCCCTTGGATCATAGATTCAGGGGCAACTCATCACATGACCCCACACTCTTCTTTTCTAACTGACATTAAACTTCTAGTCTTACCTTATCTTGTCACTTTACCAAATGGTTATAAGGTAAAGGTGACTTGTACAGGTACTCTTAACTTGTCCTCTGAAATATCTCTTACTCATGTTCTCTTAGTGCCTTCCTTCCAGTATAATCTCATTTCTCTTGCTCAACTAGTTTTACAACTGAATTGTTTGGCTTATTTCTCCTCTATTGCCAAGGCCCTTCTCTGAAGAATCCAGTGGCTCTTGGTAGTCTTCAGAATGGGCTCTACATTCTCAATCCTGCAAACCATGTTACTTCTGATTCTACTTTTCATCCTTCATTTGTAAATACCATTACTGCCTCCACTTTACTTGATTTGAATAGGAGCAGTAGTTCTACTTCTAATCTTGTATCTTCTATATCTGTGAATGCTGATGTTTCTTCTACTATTCAATCTCCTGTGTTTTCTTTTGGCCATTCTTGGCATTTGAGGCTTGGACACATGCCCTTTAATAAAATGAAGTCCATTCCATTCTTGTCTGATAAACTGCCAAATAAACAAACATTCTTGTGTCCTATTTGCCCCATGGCTAGGCAACAGAGACTCCCATTTCTTGAAAGTAAAATACACTCCATTTCTCCTTTTCAATTAATACACAGAGATCTTTGGGGACCTTATTACACACAAACATATAATGGGTTCAAATATTTTATGACTATTGTAGATGATTTCTCTAGAGCTACCTGGACACTTTTACTATCTTCAAAGAGTAGTGCTTTCACCTTGTTACAGTCCTTTGTGCTAATGATTAGAACTCAATTTGATGCCTTGGTTAAAGTAGTAAGGTCTGATAATGCCTTTGAGCTGGGTTCTAGCTCAGCAGCTCAGTCCTTCTTCTCTGCTCATGGGATTCTACACCAAATCTCTTGTCCACATACACCACAACAAAATGGTATTGTGGAGAGGAAACATAAACACCTTCTTGAAACTGCTAGGGCACTTCTATTTCAGTCAAACTCCCTGTTAAATATTGGGGTGAGTATCTTGACTGCCACTTACCTCATAAATAGGTTTCCCTCACCTTTGTTAAATAACAAAACTCCTTTTGAGTTACTTTATGGTACTGCTCCTTCTGTCACCCACTTTAGGACATTTTGTTGCCTTTGTTTTGCTGCAGTCCCCAAACCATATAGAGACAAATTCAAATCAAGATCCATTCCATCTATTTTTCTTGGGTACAGTGCTGGCAAGAAGAGTTATAAACTACTGTCCTTATCTAATTATAGTGTTTTCCACTCCAGGGATGTTGTTTTTCATGAAACTGTATTTCCTTACTCTTCTCCTGATTCTACTCATTTATTTCGTCCTTCTGTTGTTACCCCTTTTTCAGTCCCTTCTTCCTCTCCCACTCATGTTAGTCATGCTAGCAATAGTGGTTCTCCTCCTATTTCTCCTGCTAGTTCTTCTGATCCTTCTTCTTTGCCTAGTAGTACTATTAGTCCTTCCTCTCCTTCCCATGTTCTTTCTCATGTTCTGAGAAGGTCTCTAAGAACTCACAATCCTCCTTCCTACCTTGATGATTATGTTTGTTCCTCTGTTTCTAGTTCTAAGGTTCCTTCACCCTCTAATCTTTGCTTGCAAGAACCACAATTTCACCATCAAGCTGCCTCCAATCCTGCTTGGCAGGAGGCTATGATGAAAGAATTTCAAGCTTTGGAAGCCAACAATACTTGGGATATTCTTCCTTTACCTCCTGGTAAGAAAGCCATACCTTGCAAATGGGTTTATAAGATAAAACAGATGGCTGATGGTTCAGTTGAAAGATACAAAGCTCGGTTGGTAATTAGGGGTGATAATCAGTTAGAAGGGGTAGACTTCACTAAAACTTTCTCTCCTGTAGTTAAATTGACAACTATTAAATGTCTCCTATCTGTAGCCATTAAAAGAAATTGGGTAGTGTACCAACTTGATGTCAACAACGCTTTCCTCCATGGTGATTTGGATGAAGAGGTATTCACGAAAATCCCTTAAGGCTTGACTGTTTCTACCCCTGCCTCTGTTCCTGTTTCTTCATTAGCTTGCAAATTAAATAAGTCCCTTTATGGCCTTAATCAAGCCTCGAGGCAATGGTATGCTAAACTTTCTTCTGCTCTTCAATCTAAGGGTTCTCAACTTAGCTTGAATGACTATTCCCTATTTAGAAAATTGACTGGACCTCATCTCATTGTAGTAGCAGTTTATGTGGATGACATATTGTTGGCTGGGGATGATGTGTCTGAGTTGAATGATTTGAAAGCATTCTTAGATGCACAGTTTAAGATCAAGGATCTTAGTGAGGTTCATTACTTCCTTGGGCTCGAGATTGTTAAATTGCCTTAAGGATACTTGATCAGTCAACATAGGTTTGCTTTGGATTTGCTCTCTGATTTTCAATGTTCTGCAGTTACACCTGTGGTAGCCCCCTTAGACTCTCATGTCAAGTTGTCATCTGAGGTTGGAGATTTGCTACCTGGTCCATTTGTTTATAGAAAGTTGGTAGTAAAACTCAATTACTTGCAGCATACCAGACCTGATCTTTCATACACAGTGCAACATTTGTGTCAATATATGTCTGCTCCTAGAGTCCCTCACTTGGAGGCTGCTTATCATGTTCTTCGATATGTAGTTGGCACCTCTGAGTTGGGTATTATGCTTTCTAGCACTCTTGACTTTTCTTTGCATGGTTTTTGTGACTCTGACTGGGCTAGCTGTGTTGATAGTCGAAAGTCTGTTTCTGGTTTTGTGTTGTTCCTTGGAGGCTGCCCAGTTTCTTGGAAGTCAAAGAAGCAGCCTACTCTTTGCTTTGTCCTCCGCTGAAGCATAGTATAGAGCTCTTCGTTTGTTGGTAACTGAAGTTACTTGGGTTGTTCGATTGCTGGGTGAGCTGGGTGTGGATAATCTCAGCCCTATTGCTTTGTACTATGATAATCAAGCTGCAGTCCATATAGCTAAGAATCCTATCTTTCACGAGCGGACCAAACATATAGAGGTGGACTGTCATTTTGTACGGGATGCCTTGTCTGCTGGTTTGATCTCCTTGCATTCTATTTCTACATCTGCTCAACTTGCTGATATATTCACTAAATCTTTGCTTGGTGTGCAGCAGCAGGCTTTTCTTCCCAAGCTTGGAATGGCCATCCCTTCCAGCTTGTGGGGGGGGGGGGGGGGAGGGTGTTGGAGCAGAAGTTAGTAGTGTTAAAGTTAGTAGTGTTAAGTAGTCAAGATGGGCCAGCCCATCTGTAATTATGTTATTTTTATTTCGGCCCATTAAGTGAGAGGCCTAATTGTATTATGTACATATGAGAGACCCAATTGTATTAGCTGCACAGATTTTAGTAAGAACAGATCTCACGTTTTTCTCTGAACTTTCTCTCTGCACCGAAATATCCTAGGGTTCTTTCATCTTCTCATCACTGTCGATTTTCTCTAAATTCACTTGTTAACATATAGTAGGGCAATTTCAATACTAGTACAAGTATAAATAAGGTAAAAATCTTTTTTTCGGTAAATGTCAATCCACAGTTGATATCGGATGGGATACGCGCCGTAATATCCGGTTGAATGCGAATATTATGGCCCCTACTTGTCTTGCTCAACCATTTATTCTTTCCCGTGGTCTTGAAACTATACTTGGCTCGGATTCGTTGTTTAATCATGCCCGATCTCAGATACATCATTCATCCCTCCCGAGCTCTCAGAGGGGCCATTTGGCTTCGCTCGAAGTCGCATTGGACCATGCTCTCTCTCATCTCTTTATTAGGGATAGAGGGTAACATTGCCCCCGATTTTACCCGTATACAATGTGCTCTACGAAGAAATCGTACACTCAAAAGCTGTCACAAAATGTGATTCACTTTGGTTGAAACTATTATCAATTAAAATAATCAACCTGTATGCATAAATACTACCAGACAGCAAACAGACGCCAAGTCTTCAATGAAAAAGCACCACCTAACTCCAAAGTAGAGCTGAAAATACCACCTAAGTAGCACAAATGTGGAATTTACAAAAAAATAAAATAAACCTATCATTCAGAGTGGAATTGCGCATAGAGTCCTTCCGAACATCTAGTGTTTATTTTTTGGCCAAGATAAAGAATATGTTGATTTTTCTGTGCACGGTAAGATTTCAGCCGCAAATACTGGAAATTTCTGATGGTATGTCGGGTTTGTGGTCGAATTCTGATGATAATCACCCTTAGATGCTTATGGTGATCGGCAGAATTTGGAAATCCTGACGATCACCATAAGCATGTTATTGTGATCACTAAGATTTGGCCAGAAATCTTGACGGATCGCCAGGATTCTTTACTAAAATGTTGACGATCACCACAAGAATTTAGCCAGCTGTGATGATCCGGCCCGTCGTCGCGTGAGTTACCGCCCCGTTTCCCCCATCTCATGTTTCTCTATGCTTCATTTATCGGTATTTGAGGTGATCGAGTCGAATTGGATTGGTTTTAGATGGAAATGAGACACTTAGTCTCTTTAAGGAAGGCTTATTTTGGAAAAGCCAACCGGATGTTGACTATTGAGTTAGAGGGCTTATATGTGATTTCTGGTGATTTGGTTAGCTTCGGGGGATGATTTGTGACTTAGGAGTGCGATCAGAACTGATTTTGGAGGTCCGGTGTAGAATTAAGCTTGAATTGGCGAAGTTAGTATTTTGGCGAATTCCGGTTGGTAGGTGAGATTTTGATCCGGGGGTTGGAATGGAATTCCGAGAGTTGCAGTAGCTTCGTTAGGTGATTTTGGATGTGTGTGCAAAATTTCAGGTCATTCGGAGGTGTTTTGGTTGGGTTTTTTGTCAAATGCGTATTTCGGAAGTTTTTAAGAAACTTAGGCTTGAATCCGAGGTGATTTAATGGTTTTAGCGTTGTTTGATGTGTTTTGATGATTGGAACAAGTTTGAATGATGTATTAGGATGTGTTGGTGCTTTTGGTTGAGGTCCCGGGGGCCTCGGGGTGATTTCGGATGGTCAATCGGACCAAGTTTGGCTCTTAAAAGTTGCAGGTTTTCAGCAGTTATTGCAGAGGGGATTTGGCTTTCGCGATCGCAGTCATTGGGACGTGTTCGCATAGCATTGGAAGCGGAAGCTTCACGTTCGTATGGTATAGCCCGCGTTCGCATAATAGGATTTTGGGGCCAGCATATTTTATTCATCACGTTCGCATCACATGAGCCGCGTTCGCGTAGGTTTGGAAAGTGAAGCATCGCGATCGCGGGGCCCCTGTCGCATTCACATAGAACGTTTTTGAATCCTTGGGAATTTGCTCATCGCAATCGCGAGCCTAGGGCCGCGATCGCATAGAAGAAATTATAGCTGGACAGAAGGGTTTTTTTTATAACATTTCATCCGCGAACCAAGTCCTATTTCCTCCATTGTTGAGTATCCTTGAGAGCTTTTGACGAGGTTTAAAGAGTGTTTTGACTGGGAATCGATTGGAGGTGAGTCCTATGGCTTAGAAACATCATTTTATTGAAGAATCAACCTTAAATTCATGGAAATTTGCGTAAAATTGGAAGAACTAGGGCTTGACTTTTGAAATGAAAATTTGGGATTTGAGGGAGCAATTGAGCTCGGATTTTGGTAAATTTGATATGTATAGACTCGTGGTGAGACGAGGAATCCGGTGATGTGAATTCTGTAATTTTTCGAGAAGTGGGCCCGGGGCTCGGGTTTTGCCAACTTCGTGATTTTTGATAATTTTCGAGTCTTTTCAATTGGGTTATGTTCCCTTAGCCTATTGTAATGTATTCCTTGTGGTTTTGACCAGATTCTACGCACGAGGAGGTTGATTTGTGAGGCAAGGTCATAGTGAGCTAGGACTTTGGCCAGCTTGAGGTGAGTAATGATTATAAATGTTGTCTTGAGGGTTTGAAACCCCAGAATTGCACAACGTAGTGCTATGTTAATGTGAGACACACGCCGCATGATGAGCGTGGGGTCCATTACTGCTGGGGATTTGGACCTGGTCCATCCCGATTGCTGATTCTATTGTATTTTGACTGAGGTTTAATTAATATAATGTTAGTTTGGGCTAGTTGCCATGTTTGGGGCCTTGTGCCGACCTGTAGAACCCTTAGGGGTATTTGTACTGATCAACCTCACTTTACTCGGTAAAAATCATATCCTCAGTCATGTTTCTAATCGCTTAATAAAATACGAACTGGCTCTAAATAGCTAAACCAAAAATGAGAGTAACATGTGGGCTGGAGTCCCTATCCTATCTTAGTATGCCCGAGGGGCTAAGTTTATATTGACTGAGAGGGGTTGAGAACCCCATTGTGAGGGTATTTGATACGTATTGGATCGGGCTGCACGCCGCAGCAGTATATATATTTATACGGATCGAGCTGCACGCCGCAGCGGTATATATATTTATACGGATCGAGCTGCACGCCGCAGTAGTATATTTATATGGATCGGACTGCACGCCGCAGTAGTATAGCGCTTGGGCTGAAGGAGCCCCTCCGGAGTCTACACACCCCCAGTGGGCGCAGTCGACTATTATTATATGATCGGGCTGCACGCCGCAGTATATATATATATATATATATATATATATATGGATCGGGTTGCACGCCGCAGCAGTATACTATATGGATCGGGCTGCACGCCGCAGCGGTATAATTGTGATTTCGGTTATCGTGAGGAGTAAATGAGTTGAGTACTGGCTTAAAGGATTTTATCTGGTTTCTTCATTCAGTTGCTGTTTAAATGTTCTTACTGCTTTGATATAGAACTGCTTAGTGCTTTTTACGAGTTTTCTTATCCTCAGTCGTTATTTATTGCTATTACTCACTGAGTCGGAGTACTCACTTTACTCCCTGCACCATGTGTGCAGATACAGGTATCCCGGAGGCTTAGTAGAGTTAATTTGCTGCTGTCTAGACTGTCACCGGAGTTATCGAGGTAGCTGCCTGGCGTCCGTAGGACCCGATTTCTCCCCTTATCCCTTTTATTTCCGCATTCTAGACTTTTCATGTATAGGCTGCTACTCATTTGTATTTAGAGGCTCGACTCGTGACACCAGATCTTTTGGGAGTTGTATTGATATTCTTATGGCTTTCCGCACTATTTTTTTTATTGTTATCGCGGAATGTAATCATGTTAAATTGGTAATTTTAATCTATTAATTGGTAATGAGCTTCGTACGAGGGTTAAGAGTGTTGTAGTGGTGGGGCTTGCCTAGCATTGTGTTGGGCGCCATCACGACCGGGGTTGGGGTCGTGACAAGTTGGTATCAGAGCCTAGGTTACTAGGTCTCGCGAGTCATGAGCCGGTTTAGTAGAGTCTTGCGGATCGGTACGGAGACGTCTGTACTTATCCTCGAGAGGCTGGAGAACCTTTAGGAAAATTCCACATTCTTGAAATTCTTGTCGTGCGAACTTATTAATCCGAATACTAAACTTCTCCTTATTCTATTCTCTCACAGATGGTGAGGACACGAGCTACCGGACGTGGCAGACGACCACCAGTGCCACCTACTGAGGCCACCAGAGGCCGTGGACGCAGTCGTGGCCGAGGTAGAGCAGCGAGGGCAGCACCTATTGATCCACCAGCTGCCCCAGTTCCGGATCAGGTTCCAGCAGTACCAGCTCAGGCACCGGCTGTGCCCATAGTGATTCCTGGCCTTCAGGAGACGTTAGCTCAGATCTTGATAGTGTGCACGGGCCTGGCTCAGGTGGTTTCAGCCACCACAGCACCATCAGCTACTTCATAGGTCGGGGGAGGCAATCAGACCCCCGCTGCTCGCACACCTGAGCAGGTAGCACAGGGATTACAGACTCCAGAGGCACCTCCAGCTTAGCAAGTGGTACCAGTACAGGAGTTCAGGGTTCCAGTTATGCCCGAGGACGAGCAGCGTCGCCTCGAGAGGTTTGGTAGACTCCAGCCTCCGATATTTAGTGGAGCCGAGGGCGAGGATGCCCAGGGTTTTCTCGACAGATGTCAGCGAATGCTCCGTACAGCGGGGATTCTTGAGTCCAGTGGTGTGGCTTTTACTACCTTTCAGTTTACGGGAGCTGCCTTCACTTGGTGGGAGGCGTATGAGCGGCGTAGGCCGGCCGGTGCAGCACCTTTGACTTGGCAGGAGTTCTCCACTCTCTTCTTGGAGAAGTATGTACCGCAGTCTCGCAGGGAGGAGCTGCGCAGACAGTTTGAGGGGCTACGGCAGGGAGATATAACAGTGTCCCAGTATGAGATGAGATTTTCTGAGTTGTCTCGTTATGCAGTTTGGCTGGTTCCGACAGATCGTGAGCGTATCCGGAGGTTTGTTGATCACCTACCCTCTTCGTGTTCTTATGACTAGGGAGCGAGTGCTGGGTGCCACATTCGAGGAGGTTGTCGATATAGCCCGAGAGATTGAGTCGGTTCGCCGGCAGGATTGAGATGAGAGGGAGGCCAAGAGGCCTCGAGGTTCTGGTAGTTACAGTGGCGCTCCTTCGAGGGGCCAGTCCCAGCAGGGTCGGGGTCGTTCTTTCAGGCCCGCTCAGTCATCTCGACCCGAGTACCGAGGAGGATCTTCAGGTCGTGGTTATCAGGGTTCTCAGCAGAGTCAGCCATCTCTCAGCGCTCTTCCAGCCGATTAGTTAGCCAATCATGGGATTTCTAGCTGTATTTAGAATTGTACCAAGAATAGGACTCCCCCTAATATATAAAGGGGGTCTGATCATTTGTAAAAGACATTACATATCACGTTACAAAGGCAATATATTTGCTTTCTCTTTAGCTCTCAACATTCATGTTACTTTGCTCATACTTTCTGGAAAAATAGTCATCTGATTCGAGGCCAACCTAGCTCAAGGATTAAAGCTATACATTTCATTTGGTTTGTTTTATATTTGCAGTTAATTTAAGTATCAATTTACGTTTTCTCACAGTTTGTGCCAAGTGAATCACGTGTCCTTAAAACTACAGTATAAATTTAATTGTTATCCATTTTTAGGGTAAATAGTTTGGTGCCCACCGTGGGGCTAAGGATAATAGTGATTGTCTGGTACAAATTTTCGTAACACACACTATTTTACGTTTATTCTTTGAAGTGTCTTTGATTATAGAATTAAAAGATGTCAAACTCTCAGCACCTCAACTCATTGAAAATGATCTCAGCCACCATGGAAAGAATGAGAACATTGCACCAGGAAACGTTGCATGCCCTGCTGGCCTCGATGGAGTTCCGGCTGTAGACCCAATCAGCCAGTTCACATGTAGCCATCAATGGAAATGTGGCCGTCGATCTCGAATGCAGCATTCGTGGGGGTACCCGATCAGGTAGTCAAAATGCGCATGGCAGGGAAGATGGCGGGATTAGCCTGCGGGTAATCTTCAAAATGTTGCAGGCCTAACGGGCATCAATAACTCAGCTCCAAAATCAGAACCACATGTCGAGTAGGGTCGAACTCGAACCATCCCAAGAAGTTGTGCACAAGGTCGAATCGACTTCGAGAAAATCGAATGAGAAGGAATCGGAGACCAATCCCGCTATTATAAAAATGCTCGAAGAGCTGACGAAGCGAATCGAGACAGGGGAAAAGAAGATCGAGGAAAATGATAAGAAGGTGGAAACCTATAACTCCAGTGTCACGACCCAAACCGGATGGGCCGCGACGAGCACCCGGTGCCTTACTCAACCGAGTACCAACATAACATGTCTTTCTTATCATACTATCATGGTAAATGAGCTAGAAAACTCGTCATGAGATAACAAGAATGAAACATTGGGGAATACTCAACATATGACGACCCACCATGATATGCAAACTTATACATGTGACATACGGGCCTATAAGGCCGACATGACCATTTGTAAACTCAAAACATAAGCCGAAAAGGCCATACAAGTATCCATACACCTGACATCTGTCTACAAGCCTCTAAGAGTACCTAATATCATAAAGGTCAGGACAGGGCCTCTCCATACCAATCAATACATATCTAAAGCATACTGACCAAATAGGCAACTCCGAAGCAAGTGGAGTGCACCAACACCTTCCGCTGAACTGATAGCCTACTTGGAGGAATGTCAACCTGTCTATCGGGACCTGCGGGCATGAAACGCAGCGTCCCCAGGCAAAAGGGACGTCAGTACGAATAAAGTACTGAGTATGTAAGGCAGGAAAGCATAAACAAGAACAGTAATGTAAAGAGAGATAGAGGAGATACAACCTGTAACATCTGAGTGCCTCTGGGGGCTACTGACATGAAATGCATAATACATACATATATATAAACTTTTAAAAACATAGGCCTCTGTGGGCATCATCATCATCATATCGTACCCGGCCTCAAAGAGGACTCGGTAAAAACGTACCCGACCATCATAAGGCTCGGTAGAATCATACCCGGCCACGTGGAGCTCGGTAAACCCAACTGATCAGTGGTTGCACAATAGGTGCCATACCCGGCCGACTATAGCGCGGCTCGGTAGAGTAAAACAGATACTATATATAATGCATGCTAGACTCATGGAATCACGTTCTAAACCTTTTGGAGTGACTTAAGAACATTATGGACATCCATACCCTCAATATGAACCTGAGTAGGATTCAAGGATCATACACAGTTGCTTAGAATAATTTTACA
>NW_017673382.1:22563-30858 GCF_001879085.1 Nicotiana attenuata
ACTCTCGTGAAGTTGTGAGCTTATTACGGACCTTTTCTGATGTCCTTACTTGCCTATAATCATCTGTAGTTGCTTACTTCCATGCCCTTGTGCTTATATGGTTGCTTCTGAACTGATATTTTGACTGCCTTCCCAGTGGCACTTTCTTTTATCCCCGTAACACTCATACGGTACCTTTAACTACCCTGACTCTTGTTTGAATATATCTCAAAATGATATTCTCCGAGGCTGAATTCTCCATGTTGGGTTCTACTATGTTTATCTTACACGATCTGATGACTCGTCTGTAACCTCCTATTTCGCCATAACTGAGATCTTCCTGACCAATTACTAACTACTCGTTGGCCCATTCTCATATCAATATTCCTCGTAATCTTTCTTAGGTTATTTACTTTGTTTTAACTTACGTCTCGCACTGGCTCCTTATTTATTAATAGCAGCTCGAGCAGGAACCTTTACTTCCTCTCCTTGACGTCGTGCTTGCAGAATATTCTTGAATCGTATCTATAAGATTTGGATAAGTGCCATCTCATTCCTCTTTCATTTATCGCATTCTTCCTTTACCATTCCATAGTCACTAGAACCACTCAATTCTGACTTAATGCCACATCACTCCATATTCCCCCCTTTAGGGGTGTACTAAGACTTGGAGCTATGACGACCTACTTATAGATGTTTTTCCTCTCCATCTTTGGCGTCCTTTCGCATCATGAATGACCCTTACTCGCCTTGCGGTAATCCTTATGTACCAAGGATAACAAAATTCCTAACTCGCAATGGTGGCACTTACTGTAACTGGCACATACATCCCCTTAAGCTTAACTTTGCTCCCCTTGCTTGCTTTAGGGAAGCGTCTTTCTGAATGACCATTCTCTGAGTTTCTCATGAATCTTCTTTTGTCATCAATTCTATTATTGCCGGCACGAAATCTGAAATTCTCATGATGTCGACCATTATCAAATCACTAAATCCCTAATTCATGTTTACTTTATCTTATTCAACAGCCCATACTAATCTCTATTATTCTGGGGTTTAATTCTCCCTTCTAGTAATCATGTTAGAGTCACGAACTTATTCCCCGAAATGAGGATGTGACTGTATGGCCTATACTATTTTGTTTTCTTACGGCCCATCACCTTTCGTCTCTTTATTCATTTGGCTATAGGTTCTGTAACACTCTACCGTTTTCATCTATGTATCACACCTTATTCATAATGCTTCCTTAACTCTATTCTCATTACTCTGCTAATATTTCTGCATATCCCTTTTCTTGTAAAAACTTCAATACGACATTCTTTCGCTTTTAGCTTTCCTTTGCTCCATCTAGTGGCTCTTCAAGTTTCTTAATGTTCTCGCTTTACTAGGGACACGAGCCACACTAAAGTAATATTTATCCCTTCAAGGCTTATAGTGTATGTCTTTGTAGTATTCATATCTGGCTGCACTATTTCAGAGTGCATCATCTGTGGTGTCTCATAAAGAGATCTATTAGCATATTTGCAATATCCTTCAGAAATGTCAACTGACGTAAACAATTCATCCATCATATTTTCTTATACTACTTCTGTTAACCCCTATAGGGCATATCTGGAATGGGTGCGACCAATTGTATATACCTCTGTTACTATTGAATATAACTCAAAAAGCTTATGTTCCTCTGCCTCAATTATAAACATTGTTAACCTTCATTAACTGGGCGCCTCGTAACCTTCTTCATCTTGCTCCTTTTACTTACTGAAACTTGTACTTATCTTCTTAATCTCTCATTGTCCTTCACCATAAAGATGGATAGGCATTCTTGCCTTAAGGCTTCTTATCAGAAAGCTTACACCTTTCAGTATACCCATGATCTGCTAAAGACCTCATATTTACCTATCGTAGGCATCATACAAAAATCCAATCCCTCTCACTGAGCTCTTCCACAACTATCCCTCTTTCCAACCTTCTTTCCGGATGTAGGTATCGTCTTATTACGAATAAAATAGAATTTCAAAATTTGAATTCTTATAAGTGAGCTCTACCGCACGATCTAGAGTAAGAAGAAAGAGTGACAATCCTAAATGCCCTGTAGCCTCCTGCTTATAAGTGTGGTGCACGACATACCCATAAACAAGACTCTACTAGACACGGCTTGTAGACTCCCTAGGACAGAACTGCTCTGATACCACTTTTGTAACGACCCAAACCGGATGGGCCGCGACGAGCACCCGGTGCCTTACTCAACCGAGTACCAACATAACATGTCTTTCTTATCATACTATCATGGTAAATGAGCTAGAAAACTCGTCATGAGATAACAAGAATGAAACATAGGGTAATACTCAACATATGACGACCCACCATGATATGCAAACTTATACATGTGACATACTGGCCTATAAGGCCGACATGACCATTTGTAAACTCAAAACATAAGCCGAAAAGGCCATACAAGTATCCATACACCTGACATCTGTCTACAAGCCTCTAAGAGTACCTAATATCATAAAGGTCAGGACAGGGCCTCTCCATACCAATCAATACATATCTAAAGCATACTGACCAAATAGGCAACTCCGAAGCAAGTGGAGTGCACCAATACCTTCCGCTGAACTGATAGCCTACTTGGAGGAATGTCAACCTGTCTATCGGGACCTGCGGGCATGAAACGCAGCGTCCCCAGGCAAAAGGGACGTCAGTACGAATAAAGTACTAAGTATGTAAGGCAGGAAAGCATAAACAAGAACAGTAATGTAAAGGGAGATAGAGGAGATACAACCTGTAACATCTGAGTGCCTCTGGGGGCTACTGACATGAAATGCATAATACATACATATATATAAACTTTTAAAAACATAGGCCTCTGTGGGCATCATCATCATCATATCGTACCCGGCCTCAAAGAGGACTCGGTAAAAACGTACCCGGCCATCATAAGGCTCGGTAGAATCATACCCGGCCACGTGGAGCTCGGTAAACCCAACTGATCAGTGGTTGCACAATAGGTGCCATACCCGGCCGACTATAGAGCGGCTCGGTAGAGTAAAATAGATACTATATATAATGCATGCTAGACTCATGGAATCACGTTCTAAACCTTTTGGAGTGACTTAAGAACATTATGGACATCCATACCCTCAATATGAACCTCAGTAGGATTCAAGGATCATACACAGTTGCTTAGAATAATTTTACAAAGAAACAACAACATGGACAACCTTAGTTTCTAGGAGTAGATCCGTTATGAAATAGCATATTCATTTCACTTTAGATCATGCCAAAAGAAAGAAGGAAGTGCCTTAACATACCTGGAGTAAGAACAACTCCGTATAATTATCCTGTTGGAAACCCTCGTGGATTGAACTTTGAACCCATAAGTCAGATTTAAGCTTTTGCGCTTTTGAACTTGAGGAACGAAATTTGCTTGGATTTTGGACGAATGGATTCTGCTCTAGCATTTTTTGTTTTGAAACCAAAGACAAAATGGATGTAATCTAAATTTCAACTTGTTCCAACGTTTTTGTTGGATTTGGTTGAAGCTTCTGTTTCAAGCTTATTTGAACTTAAGAAGGAGTTGCGTTTGCTCCAAACATATTGGAACATTAAGAAGAAATTGCTTCTGCTCTTTATCGTATTAGAGCTTGAAGAAGGAATTTATTTTGCTCTCTAATGTATATGACTAATATGACTAAGACTTAAATGAGTTAATATGACTAAGACTTAATGAGTTACACGTTTCCTGCCACTAAGCATATATGACCAATTGGTCATATATTTGAATAGTCTGTCTATTGCCACGTGGGGGTGGGGTGGAGATTATTAATTTTTTTATCACTTATTAGTTAACTGGGTAATGTCCTGTTACCCGGTAATTAATCAATTACCCGTATAATTTAAAAATTACCATAAATTACTTAAAATTCTATTTATTTTTAAAATACTTCATATATACTTTATATATTATACTACCGTGGTCACATGGTACCTTGCATGGTACTAGTTCATAATTATCGGGTATTATCACTCGACCCGTATTTTATTCCAAATTGGTCACTTTCAACGAAACTCGTTTTCTTTAATTGGTGTACCCATTTATCCTTCATAGCACTTATTTATCGCTTGTTATAAATAGCGTAATACTTATAATCCAAAATAAATCTCATTCCCGAATTTACGTCGATTAATCTTTACGACGAAGCTTTAACTTACGACGACGCTTTAACGTACGAAAATACGAAATATAATATCTCATTTTCGGACTTTCATCACTTTACTTATGGCGTACTTTCAGGCACGAAAACCTGGGGTGTAACAAGAATGCTCTACTAACATGACAGGTATAATTTCCTTATTGGCAAGTAGGTATGTGTGATTTTGATTGGGTAATAGATACAGGAGCAACTCATCATGTCACATATACTAAGGATATTCTGAGTAATATGAGAAGAACTGATGATCAAGGAAGGAGTGAGGTGCAATTGCCTACAGGAAATAAGGCACAAATAACTCACACTGGGGAAGCATCTATACTGGGAAATAAGACAGTTAAAAATATGTTATATGTACCAGATTTTAAATTCAATCTATTGTCTGTGTCAAAGCTCACCAAAGATCTCAGTTGCTCAGCCACATTCGTTCCTGATTTCTATATGTTTCAGGATCTTTACAGTGGCAGGGTGATGGGGATTGGTAGAGAACACAATGGACTATACTTGCTGAAGGAGAACATAACAGTAGCTGTAGCAGGTTTCTTGGTAAATAAAGAAGCTGAAAGTAAACTCTAGCACCTGAGACTAGGTCATGCATCTCTGAAGTCAATGCGGCATATCCCAGAATTGAGGAATAAAATAGACATGCAGGTGCAAGAAAACTGTATTGTGTGTCCATTAGCTAGACATTGTAGGTTAAAGTTTTCTTCAAGTAATAGTAGCTCAGACTGCTCTTTTCAACTCATCCACCTGGATGTTTGGGGACCTCATAAGGTACCCACATATGCGAGAAAATACTACTTTGTTACCATTGTGGATGATTACAGTAGATATACCTGGGTATGCCTGATTCAATCAAAGTGTGAGGTGCTAGTTGTAATAAAGAACTTTCTTGTTATGATAAAGAATCAGTTTGGTGTTACTGTGAAAATGTTGAGGTCTGATAATGGTAGTGAATTTTTTAATTCTCAATGCAATGAGTTGCTATCATCTCTAGGAATTATACATCAGAGTAGTTGTCCATATACACCTCTGCAGAATGGCACAGTGGAGAGGAAACACAGACATATCCTAGAAGTTGCAAGGGCACTAATGTTTCAGAGCTCAATGCCAATAAAATTCTGGGGTGATTGTGTGAGAACAGCAGCATACTTGATTAATAAACTTCCCACAAGAGTGTTGCAAGGGAAATGTCCATATGAAATGCTACATAACAAACCAGCAAAGATAGAGCACCTAAGGGTATTTGGTTGTTCGTGTTTTGCAAGCAACTTACCAGGTGGTGACAAATTCAGTCCAAGGGCAAGAAAGTCAGTTCTTATAGGATACTCTGAGACACAGAAGGGGTACAGATTATTTGACCTCGATGCTGGAAAAGTTTTCATCAGTAGAGATGTGTCATTCAGAGAACAAGTGTTCCCTTTCAAGGAAGGAACTCAAATCAATGAAAGTTTGTTTCCATGTGAACCTTCCTCCACAGCACATGGTCAGTTTGAAGTAGCTCAGGCACCAGTCATGGAACCAACAGCTGCAGCATACTCTCAGACATTGGGTTCAATTGAAGATGCGTGGACTCAGTTGACACTATTGATCCCACAGAGACCATTGAAGTGCATTCAGACACAGATTCAACTCCAAGCCAGTCACTCACTGAACATGTGGTTACTGAATAGCTGGTGTCAGAAAACTGGCAGGACTACTAGGCCCTCCATATGGCTGAAAGATTATGTTACAAGCTCAAACAGTCAAAACCATCCTCATTGTATTTCCAACAGTGTCTCATATTCTCATTTGTCAACACACTACCAAGCCTACTTGGGAATGTTCTCTGCAGCAGTTGAACAAAAGAGCTTTAAAGAAGCACGTCAGGACCCAAATTGGTAAAAGCTATGTCACAAGAGATCAAGGCCCTTGAAGATAATGCCACATGGAGCATTGTTGATCTGCCTGCAGGAAAGAGGGCTATAGGATCCAAGTGGGTGTTTAAGATAAAATATTAAGCAAATGGGGAAATAGAAAGGTACAAGGCTAGATTAGGAGCAAAGGGTTATACACAACAAGAAGGATTGGACTATCATGAGACATTTTCTCCAGTTGCAAAAATGATTACTGTTAGAACAGTCATTAGCATAGCAGCATCTAAAGGCTGGGATCTTTTCCAAATGGATGTGAATAATGCTTTCTTTCAAGGGTATCTCTATGAAGATGTCTACATGGAACCGCCACAAGGTTTCCAGAAACAAGGGGAGTATAAGGTCTGCAAACTAATTAAATCACTATTGTTGATACCCAATTTTTTCCTGTATATTTTTTTTATATTCAAAATATTTTTCAAAATAGCATATGTATGCATATATAAGTGTGTCCAAATATTTTAGTATTTTTCCTAATTTTTAAAAGATTTTTAAATCAATTTATTGCCCTATTTTAGCAATACAAAAACCAATAATTATTCCTCAAATTATCTTTTTGTGATTAATTTATTTTATTCTCATATTTACACCAAAATATAGCTAAGGTAATTCTTTGCACATTTTTACAAATTTATTTAGTATTTTAAGGCTAAATTGCATATAATTGCAATATTAGCCTATTTTAAGAATTAATTGCGTTTATAATTATAAATTTGATTCCAATATTTTTAATCTAATATTTATATATTATTAATTAATTTAGTACCTTTAATTTGTCTTCAAAAATCATTTTACTATTTTTATAAAATAAAAAAGGAAAAAGTGACTATTTAAAATCTGGCCCTATTTATTTCAATTTTTAGCCCAAATCGCCCCCCTCCCCCCCCAATTAACCCCAATTTCAATTTCAAATGGACCGGCCGAATTCCTAAATTACCCGCCCATGACCCAATTTAATCCAACCCGCCGGGCTCCCCAATAAATCCAGGCCGTTGATCAAAATGATCAACGGCCACGATCCCTCCATCCCCTTTTTAATCCACCAACTCCCCTTAATCCTAAATCTTTTCACCTAACCAGCCACCTTTGAATCCCTTCACCCCCTCGAACCTTCTCCGAACCCTAATCGTCTCACCATCTCCCGCCCTGAAATCCACCGGAATCTATGGCCATCAAAGCTATAGGAGTCCTACTCACCTCCTATTGCTCCTATATGCTTGATACCTGCAGATTCGAGGCCTGACCTTGAAGGTTCAAACCCAGACCTCTGTCGATTCGAGGTTCTCCGGCCATCTCCGGCCTTGCTCCGGCGTACTATAGTTGTTTGAGCCTGTTTTTAACCTCTCCGACTCAGATCGGTGACTTTTCAAAGCCTTTCTCATTTCTAGGGTCTTTCTGAAACCCTAACTCTCCGAGGTTTTCTCCGATTTCTTTAGATTCGTTGTATATCTGTGCTCTCCTTGAGTTTTTCAAACGATTTTCCTAACTTTTCTTTCGAAAATTACTTTTTAAAATCTTTATTTCCGATCTAGGGTTTTCTGAAAAAATGTTTAAGTGTCTTTCTAACTCTCTTTCCCCTTTCTTTTGTGTATTTGCCTCTATTGTGCTCATGTGTTTTATCTACCACGTTCTTGTATGTGTTCTATTCTTGTATGCTCTTTTACTGAGTTTTTATACTCCGTTCTTGTATGTTCTTTTTACTGTGTTTTATATGCTCCATGCTTGTATGTTCTTCTACCATGTTTTCCATACTATGTTCTCGTGCTTTCTTCTACTATGTTCTGCTATGTTTCTCCTACTATATTTTTTTTCTACTGTGTTCTTAAGGTTTTGCTATTTTTTCTTCTACTGAACCTTGTTTGAATTTCTTTCTGAAAGATCCTCTTAAGCATGCTTCTTCAACTGTTCTTATCAGTATTTGCCATTATGTTCTTTGAATCCTTCTAATGTGATTGCATGTTACTTTGCTATCATGTTTTCTCATGAGTTCTGTTGCTGAAGAAGCCTGTTCTTTTCTGAAACTTCTAAACATGATTTCGATTCAATTGCCTGCCCTCTCATCTTTGCTTTACGGTTTGCTTGAACTAGGGTTTTATTTCGAAACCCCTAATTCTTTCAGATTGACTTCGAGTCTTTGAATTAAGTTTGGACTTCTTTGTTTTCATATGACTCTGACCTTTTGCTAAACTCTTCTA
>NW_017673382.1:31398-73561 GCF_001879085.1 Nicotiana attenuata
CATATAGATGCCATGCTATGAATTTCAGTTTCAGCATTCTCATATAGATACCATGTCTATAGGACTTCTAATTTCAGCATGTTCACATATAGATGCCATGTCTATAGGATGCACGTGCATGTAGAAAATATGCCTATAAGTCTTTCCTGAATCCTGCATATCCACTTCTCATTAGGAAAACATGTTTATAGGTCTGAATAGCCAAAACGCAATCAGATGTCATGTTCATATAAAACCCAGCACCTAGATATCACGTTATAGGTTTTCTGCATTTTTTCTTTCCATATCTATAAAAGTGTTTAAAATCAACAACGCGTAGAAAGCATGCCTATAGGAACTATCAACCAAGTCTGAAATGATTCCACTCGCTTATGAGTCTAAAACCAGTAATAATGCTTACAGAACCTGTAACTTTTGCTAAAGTTTGCTTTTCTTTAATAATCCGGTAACCCCTCTTAATCAGTATGTATTCAATCTACTTTATTCTTTTCTGAAATCAGTAGATATCATGCCTAGCTTTTGTCCCACACTTAGGCAAGCCATAGGATAAACTTATAAACTGAATCAGGTGTTATTAGCTACAACCAGCAGGCAGGCCTGATTCGGGCTTCTTATCTGAACTATGTAATAAATCAGTCTGCCTCAAATCTTTAAGTTTAATTAGACCTTAAACAGTACGTGTAAGACATGCTAAACTATGTGCTTTTCTTTGCTTAAAGGAGGTCTGTTTGAGCCTTTCGTTTGTTTACATGCTTCCCCATACTTGTTATATGTGTTTTTGCTTGTCGCCTTAGTATTTTTACCTTTGGAACCACAAATAAGCCCAACCTCTCCTCCCTCTTTTAGGATTTGTAGTCCCAAGCACCTCCGGGGCTGATAGGATCGGGGCGGGTAATAGCATGCAATAAGTAAACGAGACCATTCCGTGCTTTAGTACCTTAAAGGGGTGGGAAAGGGTAGATATGGATATGATGACCACGCGATAACATCACGCGTAAGAGTGATTACCGGATGTTGTGTGGAGTGATCCATATTATTAATAAACCTAGGGCCCCCTTCCCCTTGTTCTTTGTTTCTTTCAAAACTTTTAAAACATTTCTTTTAAGAAAAACAACTCTCTTTAATACTTTCCGACTTTGTTTATTTCTAACCTTTATGTGAAAAATACCCTCTTATTTGAAGTCCTACTTGTTTATGTGTTATTTGCACCTTAAGTCACAACAATAGCTTGGCCGGGAACCACACTAGTGGATTCTAAGGGGTGCCTAACACCTTCCCCTTGGAATAATTTCAAGCCCTTACCCTATCTCTGGTTATCCAAAATCAAGCTCTTCTAAAGTGTCCTAATGCACTTAAATCATTAGGTGGCGACTCTTCAATTCCATTAAACCCAATTCCCAAAAGGGAACGAGTTGTCCTTCCAAATGTCATAAACCCGAATTCGCGAGAAAAAGGGAGCGCGACAGCATGGCGACTCTACTGGGGATATTCTTTTAGGCTTGTACCATTTCAAGCTATTACTGTGACTTTACATTTCTTATATGCCTTTACTTGTTTAATCTCTTTAAGCATTTAATTCCCTCTTCTACTATGAAACTAACTTGTCTTTTTGTTTCTTTTCTTTATTTCTTTTACTGCTTTCCTCTATTGCATTCCTGTATTACCGTTTTAAATTATTGTAATTATTATTTCTATGAACGTGCAAATACATGACAACTTGTTTTAATTATTGCATAAGCATGTTTTCAACATCATATTCCACTCGTGCCAAACAAAATACCATAGCAACGCCTATAATGAGTGGTTGCGCCCTTCCGATATTATCACCCCCTAAATCCGGCAAAGGCATATTTGCAGTAAAATCAGTCGATCAACGGTGTAGTCGACGGTTCCGCGCCTTTCCCTCTTGAGTTTTCCGCTCAAGGGTACCAGTCTAATACCCCATAGAAACCTTACTCTGTTTAATTGTGCATGCATCATGGTCAAACCTAGCCGAGTTAGTTATGTTGTCCGCATAGTGACTCTTTATGATAGCCTTGTCCAAAGTCCACTAGGTTTTCCAAAAACCCAAACGGACGCTACCACGTTTTGTGCATTTATTTGGAGAGCTAAATGCTTCTATGCCAATTATTGATATTTAGTAGTCGAGTCTGGTGGGGGTAAGGGCCTAACCTTTTTTGTCTTGTAGAAACATGAGGCACGAAGTCCCCAGATTCGGCATGGTCACCAACATCCACCCCAAACTGCTAAGCTGGTGGAAGGATCTTCACTCCAGTGATCAGACTCTCATCCGGAAATATTTGGGGAACCTACCCTCTCTCTTGGAAATTCAACCCAACAACAAAATCATAGAAGCTGCTACTCTATTCTGGAAGGCGGACTTCTGGCCAGGGCCTAGTTGCTACTAGGACTGCGAGAGCTGGGAGAGCTGTTCGATGGAGCCAACAATGCCGAGTTTGGGGAAGGTCCTTCCGGGACCAAATAGATAAGAATTTTCATTTTTCGCTTTATGAGATGTAATAAGGCCAATGGCCATTAGTGATTTTTATTTTCCTTGTTATGTTAGTATCGTTTTGGGATTCGCCTACCTTTTATCAATGAAATAAGGCATTTAGCATTCTAAGTTCTCCAAATTAACTTGTCACTAGGCCTACCTCAGGCACAACGAGGTCCCCAAAATTAGGACGCGCTTTATATTTCCGCACTACGTATTTAAATATTGCAACATTTTTTTATATAATCCTTACTGACTTGTTACCTTTTTGTTTTTACTTTTTGTTTATTGCCCCTCCCCAAAGGTTAGTTCGTAAACTCTGGCAACGTCATCATATTTTACGAGATCCAGGGGCCCTCCACCTACTCCTCCTCCCAGTCCTGTCAGACACAGAAACAAAGGAAAAATGGAAGATTCGAACAACTCAACTGAACGGGTAGAGGTCACTCATGGTGCTCTGGTCCCCAAGGAAAATGCATCCCAACTAGAACAAAAGCTGTTGAAGTTTCAGGAAGAACTTGATCAAGTCCGGAATCTGGCAAATCTGTCATTTTCCCTCACCACTCCAGAGGTTACTTTCGCAAAAACTCAGAATCCTGTACCTCCGCAAAACATCCCAAAGCAACAAAACCATGTCGCTGCTCACCACCACTGCAATACTTGCCATACCTCAAATAACACCCCACTGCTCATCCCAGAACTCCAGAACTCCACAAATGACCACTGCCACACCCAACACAATACCCCCATCTACGTGGAGACTGTGCTACACTCCACCCAGCCCATCTCAAGCACACCCGAGTCCGATGATAAGGACTTTCTCATCAGAAATCTGGCCGAAGAGCTCAAAAGTTGACTAGCAGAATTCAAGGCGTTGAAGGTAGTAAGGGAATTGAGGGGCTAAACTATGTTAGATCTATGCATACAGCCCGATGTTGAACTGCCCGAGAGGTACAAACCTCCCAAGTACGAAATGTTTGATGGTACAGGGGATCCCAGGGTCCACTTGAGAACATACTGTGACAAGCTGGTCGGAGTGGGAAGAGACGAGAAAATCCGCATGAAGCTTTTCATGAGGAGCTTGAAGGGAGACGTCTTATCTTGGTACATTAGCCAAGATCCGAAAAAGTGGTCAAGCTGGGTAAGCATGGCATCTGATTTTATGGACAGATTCAGGTTCAATACGGAGAACGCGCCAGATGTGTTCTATATTCAATACTTGAAGAAGAAACCCATAGAGACCTTCCGTGAGTATGCTACTCGATGGAGGTCAGAAGCTGCTAAGGTTAGGCCTGCTTTGGAAGAAGAGCAAATGAACAAATTCTTCGTTCGGGCCCAAGACCCACAGTATTATGAGAGGCTGATGCTGATCGAGAATCACAAGTTTTCTGACATCATCAAGCTAGGAGAAAGGATCGAAGAAGGCATCAAGAGTGGTATGGTTACGAACTTTGAAGCCTTGCAAGCTACCAATAAGGCTTTACAGTCTGGTGGTATGTCCAAAAAAGGGATGTAGGTGCTGTAATGGTTGCACAGAGAACCAAATCCCCTATCAGGTACCAAACATACCCAATACCTCCAATCACATATCAGCCTACCCTAAATTACCAAGTATCCTCACCCTCTTATCATACTCCACCACCCACTTATCAGTCATCTCCACCTCCCGCATATCAGCCCACTTCACCCAAATACTCCCAGCCAGCACATGTTTACCAAGCATACAACACCCAACCATCCCACTATAAATCACCTCCCTCACGTCAAAACTTCCCTAGAACTCGACCAAATTTTGACCGCAGACCTCCCAAACAATATGCCGCCATTGCTAAACCAATTGACCAGCTATACGAAAGGCTCAAAGCTGCTGGCTATGTCACCCCTATCCCTGCTATAACACCCGAAAACCCTTCTCAGTGGGTCAATCTAAATAAATCATGTGCATACCATTCCGGCATGAAAGGACATACCATTGATGAATGCCGCTCTCTGAAGGATAAGATCCAGACTTTGATTGATAACAAGATCATTATAGCAAAGGAGCCTGCTCCGAATGTCCGCAATAACCTTCTACCAGACCATAAGGGCGGAGGTGTTCACATGATCGAGATAGAGGATGATTGGGACCCCAAGGGATCAATCGGTTTAATCANCCGGTATGTCCTAATTTTAGTTTCAGCATCACCACAATGTGTTTACTTACAGCCTTTTGGTATCCATGTCTACTTTACTACTTCTGCAGATTTAAATACTTAAACTAGCATGTTGATTTCTTTTGCTTGTTTCTGTTATGAACCCCTCTTCCCTATTCCCTTTATGTGCTTTGAGTTACAGTTTAAAACATGGCAATATGCAAGTTATTGTCTATGGATTAAACTTGATCCCTTAGGGGATCCTGACCTCTAAACAATGTGTTCTAGTAGGCTTATGGGTGTGCCAGCATCTCCTATTGTTGGTTAATGCCCACTAACCTGCTTTTTACCTCTTGCAAATTCCCCATTCCCTATACCCCTATGTGTATTAATGTGAACTATCTCCCTTTCCCTTTCCCCTTTCAGAATCTTGCACTTACACTCTCTCTTAGTTCCTAAGTTCTGCCCCCCTCCTGTGAGTCTTGCCTTGGGACCTTGAGTTCCCTCTGAACTTGGACATTTGAGGGCTGGCTTTTCCACACTGCACTATGTCTTAATCTGGTAATGTATTTGGGGTGTAAGCACTGCCCGGAGTTCATGTGAGACTCTAAGGGAACTTTGACACACCCCCAAATGGGAGAAAGGCTTTGAAATCCGATCTCTTGGAGTTGGTTCATCTCATATTTTAGACATGGAGTCTGAATTAGGCTCTCCTTGGTTGTACTTTTAATTTCTGATGTATTTTTCTTTTCTTTATTTCATTCTGGGCTGTAATAACTTTGTAATAAAACTCTTGGGGATGGCTAGTGAAAAGGGAGGGGTAACCATGTATGCAAAATGGGTAGATAACCTGCCTATAAGATTTCTAGTTTCAGCATGTTCACATATAGATACCATGTCTATAGGATTTCTAATTTCAGCATTCTCATATAGATACCATGTCTATAGGACTTCTAATTTCAGCATGTTCACATATAGATGCCATGTCTATAGGATGCACGTGCATGTAGAAAATATGCCTATAGGTCTTTCCTGATTCTTGCATATCCACTTCTCATTAGGCAAACATGTTTATAGGTCTGAATATCCAAAACGCAATCAGATGTCATGTTCATATAAAACCCAGCACCTAGATATCACGTTATAGGTTTTTTGCATTTTTTCTTTCCATATCTATAAAAGTGTTTAAAATCAACAACGCGTACAAAGCATGCCTATAGGAACTATCAACCAAGTCTGAAACGTTCCCACTCGCTTATGAGTCTAAAACCAGTAATAATACTTGCAGAACCTGTAACTTTTGCTAAAGTTTGCTTTTCTTCAATAATCCGGTAACCCCTCTTAATCAGTATGTATTCAATCTACTTCATTCTTTTCTGAAATCAGTAGATATCATGCCTATAGGAGCTTTTGACCCACACTTAGGCAAGCCGTAGGATAAACTTATAAACTGAATCAGGTGTTATTAGCTACAACCAGCAGGCAGGCCTGATTCGGGCTTCTTATCTGAACTATGTAATAAATCAGTCTGCCTCAAATCTTTAAGTTTAATTAGACCTTAAATAGTACGTGTAAGACATGCTAAACTATGTGCTTTTCTTTGCTTAAAGGAGGTCTGTTTGAGCCTTTCGTTTGTTTACATGCTTCCCCATACTTGTTATATGTGTTTTCGCTTGTCGCCTTAGTATTTTTACCTTTGGAACCACAAATAAGCCCAACCTCTCCTCCCTCTTTTAGGATTTGTAGTCCCAAGCACCTCCGGGGCTGATAGGATCGGGGCGGGTAATAGCATGCAATAAGTAAACGAGACCATTCCGTGCTTTAGTACCTTAAAGGGGTGGGAAAGGGTAGATATGGATATGATGACCACGCGATAACATCACGCGTAAGAGTGATTACCGGATGTTGTGTAGAGTGATCCATATTATTAATAAACCTAGGGCCCCCTTCCCCTTGTTCTTTGTTTCTTTCAAAACTTTTAAAACGTTTCTTTTAAGAAAAACAACTCTCTTTAATACTTTCCGACTTTGTTTATTTCTAACCTTTATGTGAAAAATACCCTCTTATTTGAAGTCCTACTTGTTTATGTGTTATTTGCACCTTAACTCACAATAATAGCTTGGCCGGGAACCACACTAGTGGATTCTGAGGAGTTCCGAACACCTTCCCCTTGGAATAATTTCAAGCCCTTACCCTATCTCTGGTTATCCAAAATCAAGCTCTTCTAAAGTGTCCTAATGCACTTAAATCATTAGGTGGCGGCTCTTCAATTACATTAAACCCAATTCTCAAAAGGGAACGAGTTGTCCTTCCAAATGTCATAAACCCTATTTCGCGAGAAAAAGGGGGCGCGACAACTATATGGTCTTAAGCAGGCTTCAAGACAATGGAATATCAAGTTGACTGAAGCTTTGGTGAAGGCAGGATACCATCAGAGTGCTTCTGATCATTCACTCTTCACTAAGAACACACCATCAGACATTGTTGTTATCTTAGTATATGTGGATGACTTACTCATTACTGGAAGTAGTGCAGAGCTTATAAAGGAAGCCAAGCAGACATTACAGAACTCTTTTAAGGTTAAGGACCTAGGGGAGTTAAGGTACTTTCTTGGCATTGAAGTTTTGAGATCAAAGAAGGGATCTTACTTACACAAAGAAAATATGCTCTCCAGTTGATATCAGAAGTTGGACTTGCAGGAGCTAAGTCCATCTCTACTCCAATAGAGCTCAATCATAAGCTGACGACTATTGAGTATGACAAGCATGTAGGGGTAAATGGAGATGCAGAACTTGAGGACATAGGGAGTTACCAAAAGTTGATTGGTAAACTACTTTACCTGACTATTACCAGACTAGACTTAAGTTTTGCTGTACAGGTTCTCAGTCAGTTTATGCAGCAACCAAAGCAATCTCATTGGGATGCAGCACTGAGAGTAGTAAGATATGTAAAGGGAGCACCAGGCCTTGGAATTCTGCTTGAAGCAGGACCTATTAATACATTGTCTGCTTGTTGTGATTCAGATTGGGCTTCATGTCCTAATACTAGGAGATCTGTGACAGGGTATGTCATCAAATTGGGGAATTCTTTGCTCTCATGGAAGTCCAAGAAGCAACAGACTGTCAGTCGAAGCTCTGCAGAAGCTGAGTACAGGAGTTTAGCAGCAGCAGCTGCAGAAATCACATGGTTCCTAGGATTGCTTAAGGAACTACAGGTCCAGGTTCAACAGCCAGTGTCATTGCATTGTGATAGTAAATCAGCTCTACAGATAGCTGCTAATCCTATATTCCACGAACGAACTAAGCATATTGAGATAGATTGTCACTTTGTAAGAGAAATGTTCAAGAACGGGCAGTTGGCACCACAATACATTTCCACCAATTTGCAGTTAGCTGATCTTATGACTAAAGGATTAGGGTCTTCTCAGCATCATTTTCTCTTGTCCAAGCTTGGGGTACTGAATGTGTTTCAACCCCCAGCTTGAAAGGGAGTATTGTTATGTGAGCTAGAAATGCACAAAGTAGTTACTTAAGGGACTAATTTTTGCTCTTCTTCAACCGACCTCTGTATCTCCCTTCTTCTTCTTCTACCAATTCTATTGCATGTGTGAATTCCTTCTCAATTAGTATAGATTTCATCATATATATATATATATATATATATATATATATATATATATATATAATTGAACCATCTTGCGTACTTCACTGGACTTCATCGTTCGTTCTTAATAAAGAAATTCGTCTTTATTTGTCATTTTTCAGAATTATTGATCTTATCTTCTGACACAAAACTTTTATCTTTTTTGGGCACATGACATTTCTCAACTTTTTCAAGTACATATTGTTAAGTTATACATATCAAGTGTAATCCTACAGAGTGAGACAAATCCGCACAAGTCAAAACTAAATGGCCAATTTTGGTTAACAATAATTTCCTCATTAATTACTAGTAAACTTCCAACAATACTGGACGCCACCAACTCTTTTTGGTAGTATTTTTTTTTCTTGTAGTTTAATCTTACAACAAAACACGAATAACGCACAATTATTTAATAGCATGTTATCAGCTCATAAACAAGGATTACATACGATGCTAATTAGCTTCACTTTGCAGGGCCAAACTTCGAATCCTGAGATGAAGCTGGGTAGCAGCAGCCAAGAATCTCACGGTTTGAGTTGCACTTAGGATATCCACAATCCTCAATACAGTCTTCCCCCTCAGATAATCTGCACATTCAACTAGTGTCTCCATTGCCAACCTCAACCTATCAATTGCCCTATTTGGTTCTGTCAACCTCCCGTTCTCCAGTAGCCCCTCCTCCCTCAGTAGCAAAATCATTGTTTCTAATGCCTGCAGTTAAAGAAATTATTCACGGGCACTAAACAAGAGCCATTTTTCACCTATCAAAAAGTTAGTTCATTTCAGGTGACATTGCTTTCTTTTTACTATGATTCAAAAAGAATGACATGTTATAATTAGAAATAGTCTAATTTTAAACTTTTTATTTTACTCTCTCCGTTCAGTTTTACTTATCCACTATACTACAAATATATTTTTTTACTTTTACTTATTCACTATATTAAATCAAGAGAAAGACAATCTTTTTTTTCATTTTACCCTTATCATTAATTACTCATCCCCATATCATTCCTCAAAATTTTTGAAAATGCTATCATTATTATGGGTAAAATATATTGTAAAATACATATTTCATTTATTGTTTCTTAAGGGGTGTGGAAAGTCCAAAGTGGACAACTAAAAGTGAACGAAGGGGGTACCTTTAGTAATTTGAGCAACATTAAAACAAACACTGATCTAGGATTTCGATAACATGGGCACATCACTAAAGAAAAGAGGAAGAATAAAGTATTGAGTAGAAATAAATCCATGTTTCTTTGAGTAAAATAACTCACCATTCAACCAAGCCTTATTGGAGCACAGGGCCGGTATATAATAGTATTAGATTAGTTCTAGGAAATATATGTACATAAAATACCTAGTTCAACAGAAAATTTATGGGTTCACGTACACCCTAATTTGAACAATAAATACGCCCCTGACATTAAAGTCTATTAAATGTGTTTCTTACTAAGGAAAAAGACACACAATATGGTGGATGAGCAGAAAATTTATTTTAACAAGAAGTACCATGGTTTGTTGAACCCTGGTGAATTCATCAGTAAGTTGTTTCTCCTCGACCTTAATCTCCTCCAATAACTCATTCAGCATCAGAGACTGATTCCGCGACAAGTCCAAGACATTCTTGTTCACCAGTCTAAATGCTAGTCCTGGTCGAAACCCTGCTATCCACAGATACGTTCGCTCCAAGGGTGTGAACCAAGTAGGGGATAACACTAGGAAAACGTTCTCCTGTGTAACTTTTGATTTGGCTACGTAATATGCACAGTAATGGGCCAACACTTGGTCTATGATGAGCCTTTCTTCATTAATGCAATTGTCATTGCTTTCACAGGTTAAGCGAAGCAATTGTTGTAAGAAGAACTCTTGTTGAATCAACCAGCCCTGAAAGAAGGTTTCGAAAGATTCAATTAAATCGTTATTGGATTCTAGTTGTGTAGCAGTTGGAATCATTCTAAGGCACTCTGTCTATAATTACTGCCTAGAATATATCAAGAGAGAGTAGACTTATGTGCAAGATATGGATTCTAGTGGTCCAACCATATATATATATATATAGGGGCGGCTCAACCCTTAAGCCACTGCTTTAGTGGCTTTAGGCCCCAAAATTAATTATATATATAATATAAATAATTACTCCATATATTTATTTTTAGTGAAAAAATAATTTTTTACAGTCACATGTCGTCAATTTTTATCCTCCACTATGTCCATATTCAAAATTTATACTATGTACTAAATTAAAATATATAATGTAATTACGGTCGAAAATAGTAGGCAATTAAATTTATAGCTACTTCCTATCTTAATTTTGTCTAATGTATTTGAACTTGAATCATTCTTGTTTATAACTTCGGTATTGTAAGAAATTTTTTTTAAAATTCTTTGAATATCGTTTTAAATATTTTCAAGTTCAAACTAACTAGAGAATTAAACGATTAGATTGGAAAATATGTTGTGTAGCCTGATTCCTCCTAAAAGCTTGATCAAACAACTCAACTTCTTAAAAACATACTTTTCTGGGGGGAAAATATTTTTGCCCTTGAAAAAGCTTGGTCAAATAAGTTATTAACCTTTAATATCTTTTAAAGCATAATGATCTATGAAAGTGATGATTTTATCAATTTTTGAAATTAAAAGTAATACAAGTAAAAGATGATACTCTAATTTGCATTGAAGTCTTAATTATATTTTTTTAAATGTTTCTATTGCTTATAGAATACTTTTAATATTTTCTCTAACAGTTCCTCAAATGAAAAAAGCTTGTAAACTAAAATCAATAAAAAATGTCTCGTGAAAATTACACGTACTAACCATATTATTAAGTGAAAATAATTTATTATCAAAATTTAAAATTAACTTTCTTACATTTTAGGAAGCTATAAGAACAAATATCAAATAAATTATATAAAAAGATTACTAAAAAATTTTAAGGCCTCTTTTAAATTTTGGCTTTAGGCCACATATTAGATTGAGCCGCATATATATATATATATATATATATATATATATATATATATATATATATATAGTACTTCCTCTATTCCAGTTTATATGAACCTATTTCTTTTTTGGTGCATTACAAAAAGAATGATGACCCCTCTCTAAATTTGGAAACAATTTAGCTTAAACTTCCAACTCTACCCTTAATGAGAAGCATTTATAACCAGGTTCACATAAATTGGAACGGAGGGGTAGTAATTAATACTAAAAAAGTGATTGTTTAGTGGGTAAAACTTCATTTTTAAGTTCCTATTTTTGGTTGGATGAAAGTTATTTCTGGATAACTGGGATGCTTGGAACTGACAAAAATTCTTACCGAAGAGATGAAACGCTGACTTTTCAAGTAGGCAGTAGCCATGAGAAATCGTCAGTAGCTAGCTAGTAATGGCGGTGTAGCGTACTAGCTAGACAGCTAGCAGCTGATCAGGCATGCATACGTCGACTGGAATTGTGGCATGAAAATTATTTGTATATTATGATAATATTTGTTGCTCTATATTTCTTGGTAGAGACGGTGTTGAGATTGTCTCCTATATTTTGGTTGCGATGGCAGCTATGGTTAGGGGGAAACGATAGTAAATGGTGGCAATAAAATGGCCGCACAGATTGCGAGTGAAGAGACGTTGATGTAGGATCTAATACTTGTATCCACATAGGCTGCTGCACAAGATATATTGCTATAGCTTCACGTGCTACTGTATGGTCTTCACAAGAAGTTTGCCGTCATCACTCCTCTCTTGCTTGTTTCCTTACTACTATTTGTCTAGAATATATATGAAAACAAAATATTCTAAAACTTAAAATAAATGTTCCCTACTGAAAAAAATATATATATTTCCTCTCCTTTCATTTTGTGTGGTGATGTTTTATTGGAAACAAAATCAAACAAAATAAAAGAAATATAGTCTTAAGCATATCACAAGACTTTTGTAGATTTTTATGATTATAAAAGAATGTTATTTAGATTAAAGGAGAGTTTAAGTCAAAATTGTTTCAAATATAAAAATATAATATTCTTGTTAAATAAATTATAAGAAAATGATAATAGTGAGAATAGGGATAAATTTCACAAATAGTCATAAAACTATGACTTTTTTCACCAAAGTCATATAACTATATTTTCTCACACAAAAATCATAAAACATTCAGTAACTCACCCAAAAATCATAGTTAGCAGAAAACACAACTTTTTGGTAGTATTTTCTTATTTTTTATTTTTATTTTCAGTCTAATAAATAATAACTCAACTAAAATAGGAGAATATATATATTTTTAGCCTCTCCCAAAAAATAATAACCGATAAATAAATTTTATTTATTTATTTATTTTGTCTAGCGAATATAATAAATTTCTACCCACCACTCAATTTTATTTTTATTTTTAAAATAAGAATGACCCAACCTTGAACAACCCAATACACATATATATAAATTATAATAAAACTAAACGTAAATCCTTCCCCAAAAAAAAGTTACTTTAGAATGCATGAGATTATGAGCCAAAAAAAAAGGTATGGATCATTAGAGAGCTCCTAAAACAATAATGCTATCAATTTGAATTAAAAAATTACAAAGAAAATAAAAGATAGAAGTATCATGTTTTGGAGGATTCACTTTTAATATTATTTTAATGTATATATATGAGTATTGGGTCGGTCGAATCGGGTCGGTCCTATTTTAATTGAATTATTATTTTTAGACTTAAAATAAAAAATAAAAAGACGTGAAATAAGAAAATACTACCATAAGTTGTATTTTTCGGTTACTATGATTTTCGTGTGAGTTAGTAAAAATTTATAAGTTTTGTATGAGAAAAATATAGTTATATGATATTTGTAAAATTTACCCCAAAAATTGCAGATAAAGATTTCTATCTTTTTAAAATTAAAAGCGTTTGCTGGGTAATTAAAAAAGCTAGAGTACCCAAAATTTGGTGTATCAATATTAAACTAATTGCAGATCTCATCAAATTTTTCTTGGTCAATGTTTATCTCGAAAAATAGGAGTAACAGTTAAAGTTGATTTGGGGTTTTAAAGATATGTGATTTAGTTCAATACCAATTAAGAATCAAGAAATATGAAGTAGAAATGAAAGATAGAAGTAAATCAAGCCAATGTTACTTAGCAGCAGTGACCTCGAAATGGTGACCTCGAGGTGGCTTAGGGCAGTAAGAACAATTAAATAGGAAAATCGAAGTAAGAATAATTATGCTAAGGGACAATTTTAATGAACAGCAGGCAAAAAGTAGAGAGTATATTCTTTGCTCAGTAAAAGATGATCTTACAAATGATTGGGATCCCCTTTATATAATAGGGGAACCCTAAATAAGGAATATTTCTATTTACAGTAGGGAATATTCTTGTTACAGCTGTCTGACCGCCTAGTACGGAATTGTACAATCTTATTCCGGAATTTGCGCTATGATCTCAGGACGTGGCAAGAATCTAGCTCGCTCTGGTACAAATCCATAACGGTCCTATTTCGAGGTCGAGCATACTTGGCCTCGATGTTCCTCGAACTCCTGCCCACGAGTATTACGCTCTATCTTCGAGCTCGAGCCTGGTCCAACGGTTTCGAACTTGACCTCTCCCGCACTCGGACCTAGGGTGAAACCTCAAGCTTCTACACCGGGGGCATGTGACTTTGACCGTATACAGATAGTCCCCGCGTTTCATAGAATAAGATGATAAGAAACGATTTGCACCTCGACTTCCCCGAACTTCTCATGATGATGACATGCTCGTGACGTAGGTGCTTGGAATGACTGGGAATGTCACATCGGCGCTTTTCCCCAAAACATCAAATGCGTGTCAGTGTTGGTTGGCCATTTGCGCTGCCGATCCATCCCGCCTTTCTATAAATAGGAGGCTATCCTGTTGAACAAAGAACCGTGCTTTTTTCATCTTTATCTTTTTTTGGTATTCTCCCTTCTTTTCTTCCTTCTTTAATCGTCTATTTCCATGGTTCGAACCTGCGAACACATGTTCATATGGCAGCAACTTTATCAGTTATGCCAAGGTTTTCTTTTTCAAAGTTTTGATTTGAATTAGAAGGGCGCCGAATCCTTCTCACATCAGAAAATATGCAAACTTTACACTGCTGCTCATTTCCCTTAACTTCAATCTGGTGTAGCACTTCATTCCTTTTGCTCTCCATGGAATGAGGTGGCACTATCGTCTACTAACTTTTACATTCCACCCCGGAACAATGTCCCAAGGATAACATTCTTGGATCGTTGCTCGTGCACCTTGCAACCCTTTTGATTTTTCTTGTGATAGAAGGCAAAGCTACATCTTCTGGTCTTCCCTTCTGGTCTTTTTTTTTTGCTGCTCTTTTTTAACGGATTACGGCCCAAAATTTCAACAGAACGTTTAATCTTCGCTGCTGGAAATATAGTTACATTTATCAAAGACTTTCCGCCTCGAATCTCTTCGGGTACAAAGATATTCCCAACGGTCAAAACGGGTCCCCGGAAAGGAGGCTCTCGAAGAGGATGTTCTCGAGAACGTGGCCTTAAAAGTAGATTAGGTTTTTGGCTTTTGTTTTTGCTTCTTTGTTTCTGTGTAAGTACCCTTCGTGGGTGTTGTAGTTATATTTTGTAACCGTGTCTCGAAAATATAAAAGGATACCTTTGTCTTCCTTTTGACTCATGTTGAATTCCGTTCTGTCTTTACTTGTGAAAAATGTGATTGTTTAATTTTAACGACTAGTCCAAAAACCGGACTCAGGACATAATAAACCCTTAGGTTTTTATTCAACCAACATAATATCCCTTAAGGCCCTCGTTAATCCTCGAGCTGAGCTTAAATCGATTCGATGCGAACTCGGAACATCGGGATTCCTGAGTCCGAGTTAAGTGAGAGCAGGGTCTCGAATTCGAAACAAAGTTAGCCCTTAGGCTCCGTAGACGATCATGGAGTGAGAACTTCCTTCGAACTTGGGTAGCCCTTGGGCTTGGTAGTCAAGTGAGTACTTGCTCGAATCCTGAAACAAAGTTAGCCCTTAGGTTTTTTTTTATAGTCCCCGAGTGCGAAATTTCTCAAACTCGGGTAGCCCTTGGGCTTAGTAATTGAGTGAACACTTTGTTCGAACTCGAAATAGATTGATAAAAAACGGATTGCTCTTCGATGCCTCGATTCTGATGCCAATCTCGTGACGTCAGCGATTGAAATGACTGAAAAGGTTGCTTTTCGTGCGGTTTCCGAAGTCATTGATTGGAGGCGGCTGACGGTCGGCCTTTTGGCTTCCAAAGTTCAGTTAAGTGACCTCTATTAATGGACAAACTTCATAACCTTGCAAACTTTATTCTCATATTGTACTCAAAGTTTTATTAGCTCTTTCAATTTCTCTGAATTCCTCCTTCTCTTCTATCTCCCTATCAACACTTTCCATTTTCTTTGAATTTCCATGTCGTGATGGCTAAAACCTCTAAACCGGTTCCCCAGAAAGAAAAAGCTTTTTCATCTTCCCAACCGACCAAGAGCAAACCGGTAGTGCCCCCTCGTATTGAGGAGTGAATCCCTCCGCCATGTGAAATAACGTCCGATTTCAAAATCGAGAAACCTGTTTCGACACCAGGCCGATGCGAGCCCATGTCTCGATATGTTTGCTTGATAACCACGGACGAGCTTGCGCAAGCAAAGGAAGACTACAAGTGGGAGAACAAAGAAGTAGTGATTCCTTCCTCCGAGGAGGACATCACCACATATAAAGCGGGGTACTTGAGCGTATACACGTACCTATTCACGATGGGTCCTGCAATTCCGACTCAGGGTCCCATAGATCTAGTTATTCTTGACTTTTGCCAACGATATCGCGTGACGCTTGGCCAGATCTACCCTTCATTTTGGTAAATCGTTTACTTGATCGGATTCTTTTTGAGCCAAGTCGAGGGGATGTCATTCACCCTCAACCATTTGATCAGACTATACATCCCCCGACTTTATCGAGGTGGTACTTGATAAAATTGCAACGCCGATCCTTTAAATCTCTCTTCTGTAGTATCGACGAGGACAAAGACCGAGGGTGGATAACCAGTTTGTTCGAGTCAGGACCTCCGACCTGATTCCGGCTGATTGGATACCGTTCCCCGAGGAGTGGAACATAAAACCTAAGTATATGGCAGGTTTATACCCTTCTCTCTTCTCTTTCTCAGCTTTACCCTTTTCCTTAGTCTAACCCCTATCTGATGGCGCAGCCACTGCTTGCTTTCCTGGTGGGGTCCCGGACCGCGATGGCTAGGTATGAAAGCTGGCTTACACTTCCTCTTATTCGGATCATTGCTGGCGAGATTTGGCCAAGGGTCGATGGGAGGCCAAAAACCATGGTGAGCTCTCTTGTTTGTTTTTTTGTACTTCTCCCATGGGATACTTATTTCGGTTTCGTGCAGGTCTTGGAGACGCTGTTGCTATGTGGCCGGCCCCGGCCGATGAAGAGGAGATTTCGAAGTCTTCTAAAGAAAGAAAAAGAAAAAGAGAGTCATCTGTAAATCTCCCGAGGCCTAAGAAGAGCGTGGCTCGAAGGTCCAAGGCCGATACGGCAGCCTTATCTCCAAAAACGGCCCAACGCCTTCGGGATCTGGAGGAAGAAGAAGATGACGACTGCCTGCTGGTAGCTCATGAAAGAGGAAACACCGATGTTTCTAAGTCCGTCGAGCCGGTGATGGTTGATGTGGCTCATTCCAGAGCCGAAGAAATCTCCGAGGGGAGTTCAAACAAAGTCCCCGAGCCATCGTGTAGAAAAAAGGCACCTCGTCTAGGAGGCCATTTGGAGGGCGAGGCCGAACGGCCCAATTCCAAGCCTCTTCAAACAAAAGAGAACGCCCTGAGTGGATCACTTGGAGTAATCAATGTGGATGACTCACCTCCTGGCCCCGAGTTCTCCAAGGGGCAAATTTAAGATGCTCTGAATATGAGGTCTTCTGAAGTGGAAGCGAGCCACGAAGGGCATGACATCTTTCAAGAATGCCTTGAAGGGCTTGAAGATGGCCCCAACCCAGATGCTTCCTTCATTTTTGATGAGGCTCTTCGACTCTTCAAACAAGTGAGTTGTTCGTTTTTTACGCCTGCGCCTTTGTTTTTGCTATTTTGAATCTATCTTTCCCTTCCTTTTCTATGAAGGTTGTGGTGCTCCATAAAAGGGCATTTTCCAAGTCTCGAACTGATCTTGCTCGATGTGAGGCTGAGCTTAAGAAGGTTTCAGAAGAGAGGGATAGTCTCAATACCCTTTATGTTAAGAAGGTGGTGGAGATCAACGACCTTCGAGTTGAATTGACGCAGGCTTGCCAAGGACGGGCCGGGTTTGTTGAAAAGGTAGTATATCCTTCGAGGGTCTGTTATGTACTTGTTTGTTTTGACAACTAATACTTTTAACTTTGCAGTTTCATCAGAAGGGCAAATTGGTGATGCAGCTTCAGGAGGAGCTTAAGACGAAGGAGGCCGAGACCTTGGGGTGGAAGCAAAACATGGACGATCTCGCCTCTGAGAAAGAAACTCTTCGAGAAGAGCTGGCTTCACTCGAATGTCAGTTCCAAAGTGTGAAGGAGGAGAGCCTAGCTTGAGGCCGCGAAATCGAGGAGCTTAAAGCTAAATCTACTGCTGAGTTGGCCAAGGCCAGATCCGACGCTGAGGCAATTATGTCTTCGTACCGAGCCGATGCCGAAGCGGCTAATGCCCGGGCCAAAGAGATCTCCACTGCGACCGAAGTTAAGCTATCATGTGCACTCAACTATACTTGGTGACAGTCCCGGAGGGAAACCCTCGAGGAGATACACGCTCGTGGCTTCGATCTTTCAGCCGATATCGAGAAGGCGAAGACCCTGGAAGAGGAAGCTGATGCTGTGCTTTCTGATGAGGATGATTCAGCCAGTGGCTTTGAGAGTGGAGAAGATGAAGACAAAGTCTCCGAGGGTGAGGCCCTCGAAGATGCGGCCCCTGAAGATGTGACCCCGAAGTAGTTTTAGGTTTCTTCATTTTGTTTTTTTGCAAGTGTCCCTCGTGTAAATATCTTCTGTAATCATCTTTTGGAAATATTAGGGGAACTTTTTATCTCATCTTTGACTTGTCTTGGATTTCATATTGTCTTTATTTACGGAATACTTCATTTGTATAACTTGAGTGATTGGTCCGAGAATTGGTTTGAACTCGAGATATAGTTAACCCTTATATCTTTATGGATATAATAATCTTCGAGCCAAATTCAAATCGATTCGATGTGAGCTCGGGATATCGTGACTCATAGCTCGGGTAAAGTGAGAACGGAGTCTCGAACTATAAATTCTCGGCCCTTAATCCTTTCGAAGTTGACCCTTGGGCTCTTATATATCGGCCCTTAGGCTCTTTAGATTGGCCCTTGGGCTCTTTAGATTGGCCCTTAGGCTCTTTAAGTTGGGCCAATTCGTCCTCTAGAATGGCTACATAATTTTTCCCTCATTTCGGCTAAAAGACTTAGTGAAAATTTAACTATGCCTTAGCATGTGTTTTTTGTACCCGTTGGGTTTTTCGAAGGTTCGACGTATCGGGACCTTGTTTGTGTCCTGATAATCAAATATCTCTTGAGGTTTTATCGAGGGCTGAATTTATCGAAGCCCATTAAATTGTTCGAGGGCTGAATTTATCGAAGCCCATTAAATTATTTGGGGGCTGAATTTATCGAAACCCATTATATTTTTCTTTTCCTGAGGGTAGCCTAATTTAATCGGTTTTTACAAAGTGTTTGAAGGCCTTTAATTTTTGGCGGAAGTCGGATATCTCCGGCCGCATTATTTCGGCCGTAGCCTTTTTATATGACCGTAGTCTTTCATATGGACGTAGCCTTTTATTTGGCCGTAGCCTTCCGGTATGTCACTTGGACTTGTTTCCCGATAACTTTTCGAACTTGTTTGCAAAATTAGTCCCCGAGTAAATTGGCCTTGGCCTTTGTTTCGAGGGGGTGCCTCTTTGAGGTTTTATGAGTCCGAGTTTTCGATGACTCGGATGTATTGGATGTCGATGGTAGTCCCCGAGTATTCGGGTGTGCTTTTATGCTTAGGCTCTTGAGCCGTTTCCCGTAGGGTTATAAGTGTAGATCTCGTATAATAGTAGACTTCTTCGAGACACAAAGTGTTTATGATGTAAAATGTTTCTTAAGTAATTCGATACATGCGTACATGTTCTTTCCGTCGAGGCTCGATTATTCTATATGGACACGGTTCATCTTACCGTTTGGCCCATTACAACGTTTTCCTATCGAGGCCCTCTTAGGCGTGAAGAGTTTTCATTCAAAATGCAATCTCCGAGGGTGATGCCCCTCAGTATTCGAGGTTGATTGAAAAGGATCCTTGAATACTGTTGAGTTCTCCTTAGGTAGCACATAATTGTTGCCTCGTTAAAAACCTTGCTGGTAAAACCCATCTGGGACAAAATCTGAGCTAAGGAAAAAAGAGTACAACGTATGCTTTAAAACCTAAGGCCTTCGTGCAAAAAGGTGTGTCTTGAGATCGCGCGCCTTTGAGAGCATCCATCGCGCCGAGTTTTTAAGATATTTTGCAAACAACTCCGAGGGCTTGGTACGGTCTTATCTTATTATCTGCGATCGTGATATTTTCGAAATCCTTGATCTGGTCGGGGATGATTTTGATACCCCGATTTGACACCATGAAGCCGAGAAACTTACCCGAGCCAACTTCGGAGGCACATTTCTCAGGGTTAAGATTCGTGCCACATTGCCTTGAAACTTTTAATGTTTCCTACAAATGGATTAAAATGGTCCTCTGCGCATAGGGACTTAACCAGTCATATCATCAATATAGGATTTCGTTGTTTTACCTGTTTGTACTTCGAACATCCTGTCAAGTGGACGTTGGTACGTAGCTTCCCGGACTGAGGCCTCCCTTTTTGCTTCACTGGTTTAAATTTAGGATCGATGCTCAGCCTATGTGTGATAATTTCTGGCGGAATCCCTGTCATATCTAAATGGGACCAAGCAATGCAATCCATATTATCAATAAGAAACTAAATGAGTTTTTTCCTGAGTTCGGGAGTTAATCTCGTTCCCAGGTGTACCTTTCTCTTGAGCGGTTGACTTGGTAGCCTCGGACTCCTCGGGAACAACGAAGGTTCGAGGAGCAAGGAAGTTCCCTTCTTCATCTTCGGTTACCTGCTATTCCGCTTCCGTCGAGACTTAGAGCTGTGATTGCTACCTAGCTGCCTGCTTACCTTTGGAGCTCGATATCTCCGAGGCCAAGGTTTCTGGTATCGGCACCACTTCCTCGATTGCAAACATCTCTTTTGCCGCTTGCTGTTCTCCGTGGACTATTTTCATCCCTTCCTCCGTTGGGAATTTTATCATCTGGTAGAGAGTCGAAGGCACTGCCCTCATGTTGTGTATCCATGGTCTCCTAAGGAGTGCGTTATACCTTATGTCACCTTCGATGACGTGGAACCCGGTGTCTTGTATGGTCCTGGCTACGTTTACTGGCAAGATAATCTCTCCTTTTGTTGTTTCGCTTGCCATGTTGAAGCCATTCAGCACCCCAGATACGGGTACAATCTGATCTTGCAGGCCAAGTTGTTCCACGACCCCCGATCTGATTATATTCGCCAAGCTACCTGGATCCACTAAAACACATTTAACTTGAATTTTATTTAAAAAAATAGATATTACTAGGGCGTCGTTGTGAGGTTGGGATATGTTTTCTGCTTCCTCGTCGCAGAATGACCGCACGTCCTCGGGCACGTAGCTCCGAGTCCGTTTTTCTCTTGTGATCGACGCTTTGGTGCTCTTGAATACAGGACGTTGGGGGACATCCACTCCTCCAATAATCATGTGGATTACATGTTGTGGTTCTTCTTGCTCGTTTTTCCTTGCATCTCTCTCCCTGAAGTGGTTCTTGGCACGATCACTTAGAAATTCTCGAAGGTGACCCTCGTTGAACAATCGAGCCACCTCTTCCCTTAGCTGTTGACAATCTTTCGTTCTATGACCGTGCGTGCCATGATACTTGCACATCAAGTTCGGGTTTATTTGAGAAAGATCAGTTTGTATGGGCCTCGTCCACTTAGTGTCTTTGATTTTTCCAATAGCTGACACGATCCCTGATGCATCCACGCTAAAGTTATACTCTGATAGTCAGGGGGACTCTGTGGGGTCGGTAAGTTTATCGAACCCTCTCTTACTTATGAGTCCCCGAGAACTTTGCCCTCGATCGTTTCTCCGATCGCTCTGAGGAATGTTACAGCTTGGGTCGCTGTTCCTTCAGTCGGCATACGGCTGATACCTTTCCCTGTTTGATCTCAAATCTCTGTTTGTATCCCTCGGAGGCTTGGCCACAAACCTGTTAGGATGAACTAAGCCCGAGGGGGCTCCTAACTGGTGGTCCTCAACCCTGATTTTTGACTGGTAACGGTTGTGCACATCTGACCATGTCACAGCTGGATACTCGATCAAGTTCTTCTTTAGTTGTCGAGAAGCAATTGAGCTTCGCTCGTTCAAACCCTACATGAAAGCCTGTACCCAGTCGTCAGAGACCGGCGGCAGTTCCATTCTTTCCATCAGAAACCTGGACATGAACTCCCTTAACATCTCGTCATTCCGTTGTTTTATTTTGAAGACATCCGATTTTCTTGTGGCCACCTTTATGGCCCCGGCGTGAGCTTTAACAAAAGCGTCCGCTAACATAGCAAATGAATCAATAGAGTTAGGATCTAAGTTGTGATACCAAATCATAGCTCCTTTTGGGAGTGTTTCCCCAAACTATTTCAACAATACTGACTCGATTTCGTCATCATTCAAGTCATTTACTTTGATCCCACAAGTGTATGAAGTAATATGTTCGTTAGGGTCGGTTGTCCCGTTATATTTGGGCATATCGGGCATGTGGAATTTCTTAGGAATGGGCATCGGGGCTGCGCTCTGAGGGAATGGTTTTTGTATGAACTTCTTGGCATCTAGACATTTCAAAACTGGAGGTGCCCCCGGTATCTGGTCTACAGGGGAGTTATAAGTCTCTACCTTCTTGTCGTTATCCTCAATTTTCTTTTCTCCGGACTCAATCCTCTTAGTGAGCTCTTCGAGCATTTTCATAATGGTGGGGTCAGTCCCCGAGCTGTCTCCATTTGGTCCTTCCGGCGTTGGTTCAGCACGTTGATTGTTTTCATGTTCAGCTACACTCGGGGTCTTATTCTGACTTTGAAGTTGAGCGATGGCGATTTGCTGAGCCTGCAACATCTCAAATAACACTTGGAAGCTAACTCCTCCCTCTCCTGCTCCTGGCGTTCTTTGGTCCCCTGGTCGAGCATCCCTGCGTACGCTTCCTTTGAGGTCTGTGCCTAGGCTGGTGCTTATAGCAATATGAAAACCAACATCAACTGGTTCCATGTTTGGCACTTCCCCAGGGTTTATTGGTGGTACACCGACCCCTACATTGTTGTTTTCTCCAAGACCCTCATTGTTGTGAACAGGTGCATTTTGTGAGCTAGACATGTTTTAGCCTGAAAATCAAAGATTCTTGACAAGAAAAAGTGTAAAGATAACGTGTGTAAAAAGAATCAGTAAAGAAATAATCAATATTATTTTTAGTGGTGGGCGCCAAACTGTTTACCTCAAAAAATACGAGTAACAATTAAATTTGATTTGGGGTTTTAAAGATATGTGATTTAGTTCAATACCAATTAAGAATCAAGAAATATGAAGTAGAAATGAAAGATAGAAGTGAATCAAACCAATGTTACTTAGCAGTAGTGACCTCGAGACGATGACCTCGAGGTGGCTTAGGGTAGTAAGAACAAGTAAATAGGAAAATCGAAGTAAGAACAATTAAGCTAAGGGACAATTCTGATGAACAGCAGGCAAAAAGTAGAGAGTATATTCTTCGCTCCGTAAAAGATGATCTTACAAATGATTGGGATCCCCTTTATATAATAGGGGGAACCCTAAATAAGGAATATTTCTATTTATAGTAGGGAATATTCTTGTTACAACTGTCTGACCGCCTAGTACGGAATTGTACAATCTTATTCCGGAATTTGTGCCATGATCTCAGGGACGTTGCAGGAATCTAGCTCGCTCTGGTACAAATCCATAACGGTCCTATTTCGAGGTCGTGCATACTTGGCCTCGATGTTCCTCGAACTCCTGCCCATGGGTATTACGCTCTGTCTTCGAGCTCGAGCCTGGTCCACCGGTTTCGAACTTTACCTCTCTCGGACTCGAACCTAGGGCGGAACCTCAAGCTTTTACACCGTGGGCATGTGACTTTGACCGTATACAGTCAATGTGTTCATTGGAAAGCTCATCATTATGTCTAGGGGTGTACGAAGGAAATCGCAAAACCGCACCAACCCGATAATCCGAGTAAAACCAAGAAAAAAAGTCCAACTATGGTTTGGTTTGATTTGGTTTGGTGTTGGAAAAAAAAGCCCGACCATAATTGGTTTGGTTTGGTTTTAACTAAAGAAAGTCAAACCGAAACCAAACCAACCCGACATTACATATATAGAAATTTTAGATATATTTATATATAAATATACTTATTGTGATGTAATTTATAAATATTTCTTAAACTTTTTCATAATTTTATCTTTTAATGTATTATTTCAAGGTTGGATTTAGAACTTTTGAATGTTCCAATAATGTTCCAATAAGTTTTATAGCCATTAATATTAGTAACTTAAATAATGCTAACTAGAGCCCAAACCAAAATCAAATCAATACTAATGCTAACAAAAGACATTCAATTCAATACTACAAACGACAATGTATTGAATATCTATTTTTTGTTTTGCAATAATTTGGATAAAAATGCATAACCTATTTTTATTTTTTCTTTAGCGTTTAGTCATGTAAGTAATACTCCCTTATTTGTCTACTTATTTTAGCATGACTTAGTACTTTTAGATTATGTTTATTTTTGTTATGGCTTTCTAATTAGCAATATTTATATTACATAATTTTATTCTCTTTATTGTTGAATATTTTAGGATAATTCCATGACACATCTCATATTTTGTATTATTTTCTTGGAATATATCTTATATGGTTGTATCTTGCTAGGATTAAGGAAATATTTTGAGCACAAGTTATATATTTTGTGCTATGAAGATTTTACCGGAAAAAAACCTGAATAATCCGAAAATCCGAGAAAAATCGAGATTGAAAAACCCGAGTTTTATTGGTTTGGTTTGGTCTTTAGATTTAATAACCCGACACAAATTGTTTGGTTTGGTAATTGCAAAATCCGAACCAACCCGACTTATGTACACCCCTAATTACGTCCATTCACCATATAGGATCCGATTTTTTTTTTGTCAATATTCTCATTCACAGTTGTTGATTGAAGCATTTCATTGCAGCGTGTTATGCGTCATCACATTACAAATTCATTTTAAGTTTTTAAGGGTGTTTTTTGGTATAAAGAAAAATACTTCCTAGAAAATGTTTTCATGTTTGGTTGAAAAATATTTTCCTAATAAAGTTTTTTTTCTTCAATTTGAGAAATAACTTCCCTACTAAAAGTAAAAAAACAATCTTCCAAAATTCGATTCAACCTTCCCACTCCTACAGTCACCCCCATATCCACACCCTGACCCCCTAGACCTACCATCGTGCACCCTGATCTCAACCCACTCAGTCACAACGGACCGTGACCCTCAACCCCCAACCCTTAACCACGGACCTTGATCCTGATCCCCAACCCCCAACCACGAATCCTGACCTCCAACCCTGGACCCCGACCTTGGAGTTCGACCCTCGCTCTTGATTCCGACCTTAGACTCCGATCCCTTATCTCGGGACTTGGATCTCGACACCCGACCTCGAACCTCAACCTTGATTTCCCGACCATGGACCCCGGACCTCGGACACCTCAATCAAATATGGCTTTTTGCATCTGATGAAAAAAGTGCAAATTTATCCGACCATAAAATTCAAAAGTCTCTTCTGTTTCGTTCTTAAATTTCGTACTCATTCAAACATATTCACATGAAAATGATACGGAGGCAGTAGTAATTTTCTGAATGTGCATAAAAAATTTAATTTTTTGTAGTGGCATCTTCATATGTTGCTGACAAAGAGGGAATGAAGCTCCATATAGCTGTTGAACGCTGTGCTCAGAAATGCTTGGCATATGACTTTTCGAATCTCGAGCATTATTGGTACTTGTGGAGTCCGTTCTGGTCTTTAGAAAGACGAATTTTTTCGATCCAATTTGAGGACAAGCTTCGTGTATCAAGGAATTGTCTTCTCGAGTAGTATTAATTTTCAATGTGGACCGTGAATTTTCATTTGGATGATAATCTGACATATGCATGCAGAAACTCAAGAGAATCATCTGGCCTTTTATATTTGTTCAAACAATGGGCTGGCTATAGCTAAAGATTAGACTGATTCAATACCAATGTTTTAAAAGGCGTTTTTGGGGCGAGCCCTGGGGCGAGGCATACCAAAAACGTCCCGAGGCGATGGTGTGGGCTGAAAGTCTCAAGAGGCGTATGCCCAACAATTCGGGGTGTATGCTCGTGTCACGACCCAAAACTAACCATGGTCGTGATGGCGCCTATCGTGTTACAAGGCAAGCCTATTCCCAAAATATTACTACTAATTTGATTATAAGAATTTAATAAAATATTTCCAATAATTTAATTCCTGATAAACTAAACTAACTCTAAATATAAATAATATAAAATACGGAAACGAGTCCCAAATATCGGAGTGTCACTAAGTCATGAGCGTCTAAAACTATGAACTGTCTAACTATCCAAAGAAGAAATGATAAAAGGAGTAACAAGGTCCTGCGGACGCTGGCAGCTACCTTGCAGTCTCCAATTAAAGCCGGCCTGAACTCAACGATCGCCGTGCTCTAACTCACCTGGATCTGCACATAAAGTGCATGGTGTAGTATTAGTACAACCACCTCATTAGTAACAGAAATAACTAAGGAACTAAGCAGTAGTGACGAGCTGAGCAAAACAGTCCAATTATTTATTTTTCACAATTTTAAAAATAACAGGAATAAACAGGTAAATTCCATAACTCAGTAAATGGCACAAAGAAATTTAACAGATAAATGCAGCAACAGCAAAAGTAAATGCAACCTCACAACAATGTCTCTCCTTCACTCTGCACTCGCACTCAGCACTCAACACTCAACACTCAATACACTCAACACTCTGCGCTCACTAGGGGTGTGTACAGACTCCGAAGGGGCTCCCAAAGCCCAAGCGCTTAGCACGGACAACTCACGTGCTACCATATCAATACCTGGATCCGCACGGTCAACTCACGTGCTACGCGGACAACTCACGCGCTATGGTATCAATACCTGGACCCGCACGGTCAACTCACGTGCTACGCGGACAACTCACGCACTATGGTATTAATATCCTCACAACCAGGCCCTCGGCCCCACTCAGTCATGTACCTCACTAGCCTCACCATCATCAACAAATAAGGGAACACAACCCACATCAAGTATCACCGCATATTAGCAAATAATAGAGACTGAGGAAAACATGTACAATAATTTCTATGACTGAGTACAATAAACGTGAGCATGAATAAAAACCTAAACAGGATCTGTAACATGAAGGCAAACAAGTTCAACAACAAGTAAACACATAACCACAGATAATAGCTTTTAGGCCTGGCCTCACTGGACGGACCAAGTCTCAATCCCTCGCGGTGCACACCCACACGCCCGTCACCTAGCGAGGGTATCACTACCAAACAATCACATGATATCAATTTCTCCGGGTTTGTACCCTCAAAGCCAGAGTTAAAACTGTTACTTACCTCAACAGCGTAAAATCCTACTCCGGGATGTCCTCGTCCCTCGACTCGGTCTCCAAAAGCTTCAAATCTAACCATAATCAGAATACTACTATCAACATAGTCTAAAGAATCGAATTACACCATAAAAACTACATAAACATGCCAAAAATCCGAAATCGGCCAAAACTCGGCCCCCGGGCCCACGTCTCGGAATCTGTCAAAACTGGCAGAATAATAATACTCGTCCTCTCCCGAGTCTAACCATGTTGGTCCCTCAAATCCTCACTTAAAACTATCCAAAACTCAAACCCTAACTCCCTCAATTTCACTTTGAAATCATCAATCAAATCCCAAAAACGAAGATGGATTCATAAATTATAATCAAAATCGAGTAGAGAACACTTACCCCAATCCATATGGTGAAAATTGCTTCCAAAATCGCCAAAATCCAATCTCCCCAACTCAAAATATGACCGAATGAACAAACCCTAGTTTTATATAATTTTTCCGCCAGCTATTCTGCCTCGTTTCTTATGCCAAACGATTCCGAAACTCGCTTTTTGTGCCTCCAAGTGATTCCTTGTGACATTCTAGTCAAGTAGGCTTTTGAATCACTCAATTTGACCTTATAATGAATGAGATATGTAGGTTTTAATATTTGCAAATAGTGCAGATTTTTAAATACGACGTCAGTGGCAATTTCGTAATTAATCTGAAAAAATCTGGCAACCTAATTCTTAGTAAAATGACCATAAAATCCTCATACGATGTCCAATTCGATGATTCTTTTTGCTACGGGTCCGTAATTACGATACGGATCTAATGCTTCAATCAAAAAAGAAATCGGAGCTCATTTGTTCAATATGATATCATTTATGCTTGAAGAAACGACGTCGAAACATAAGAAAAACGAGCGCAACACAACCCAACCATATTCAAAACTCATCCGAGTCCCTCGGGACCTCAACCAATAATTCCAACAAGCCATATATCACTACCCAAACTTAGCCGAACCTCCGGAACACCCAAAACAACACCAATACACCAAATAAACCTCGAATTCAAGCCTAAGAACTTCTAAACTTCCAACTTTCGCCAATTCAAGCCTAGTTCTACCACAGACCTCCAAATTATATTCCGGACACACTCCTAAGTCTAAAATCACCCGACAAAGCTAATCAAATCATATAAATCCAAATCCAAATTCTTTTACTCAGAAGTCAACTTCCGGTTGACTTTTCTAACTTAGCTTTCTAACTAAGAGACTAAGTGTTCATTTCACTCCAAAACTACTCCGAACCCAAACCTACCAACTCGATACAACTCAACACAGCTGAACAACATATAAATAAGCATAGATAGGGGAAATGGGGCTATAACTCTCAGAACGACTGAACGGGTCGTTACATCCTCCCCTCTTAAACAAACGTTAGTCCTCGAACGAGTCTATAACATACCTGAAATCACATGATATACCACATAATTCAAACACTCACGACGATGATCTCTAATCATAGTAGCTGCCCAAAACAACCAAATGCTGGTAATAAACCTCTTATCAGACAGAGCCTGAACAAGCTATATCAAGTCACAAATCAAACACCCATTAGTCCTTGCTACACCTCAAGTAAACCCTTCTCGTCACATTCGATCAATCCGAACACAATCTCGTAGTCAAATCATACTTGCCACATAGCCATCAAATCACAAATCCCACTAACAGGAACACCAACGGACATATAAACACGTGCTCACATAATCAAAATTTTTGTACTCCAGCTACAGACAAAACCCGGCCTCAAGTCCTCCAGACTGGCCCAACATCAACACACACAATCACATCTCGCACCGCATCCAGGGAATCACAATCCGTCGATGCACAACTGATACCGAGCGCTCATGTGCGTATACGAATGCGTGGAAGGAATTCAAAGAGTTACACTTCAAGCTGAATCAATATCGCACGATAAAAATTCAAGAAGGTGAAGTTTTCCTAAAAGTTCTGCAGCCTCTCGAAGATAAGTACAGACGTCTCCGTACCGATCCGCAAGACTCTACTAAACCCGCTCATGACTCGTGAGACCTATGTAACCTAGGCTCTGATACCAACTTGTCACGACCCAAAACTAACCATGGTCGTGATGGCGCCTATCGTGTTACAAGGCAAGCCTAATCCCAAAATATTACTACTAATTTGATTATAAGAATTTAATAAAACATTTCCAATAATTTAATTCCTGATAAACTAAACTAACTCTAAATATAAATAATATAAAATACGGAAACGAGTCCCAAATATCGGGGTGTCACTAAGTCATGAGCGTCTAAAACTATGAACTGAAATATATAAACTGTCTAACTATCCAAAGAAGAAATGATAAAAGGAGTAACAAGGTCCTGCGAACGCTGGCAGCTACCTTGCAGTCTCCAATTAAAGCCGGCCTGAACTCAACGATCGCCGCGCTCTAACTCACCCGGATCTGCACATAAAGTGCAGGGTGTAGTATGAGTACAACCACCTCAGTAGTAACAGAAATAACTAAGGAACTGAGCAGTAGTGACGAGCTGAGCAAAACATTCCAATTATTTATTTTTCACAATTTTAAAAATAACAGGAATAACCGGGTAAATTCCATAACTCGGTAAATGCCAAAAAGAAATTTAACAGATAAATGCAGCAACACCAAAAGTAAATGCAACCTCACAACAATGTCACTCCATCACTCAGCACTCGCACTCAGCACTCAACACTCAACACTCAATACACTCAACACTCTGCGCTCACTGGGGGTGTGTACATACTCCGGAGGGGCTCCCAAAGCCCAAGCGCTAAGCACGGACAACTCACGTGCTACCATATCAATACCTGGATCCGCACGGTCAACTCACGTGCTACGCGGACAACTCACGCGCTATGGTATCAATACATGGACCCGCACGGTCAACTCACGTGCTACGCGGACAACTCACGCGCTATGGTATTAATATCCTCACAACCAGGCCCTCGGCCTCACTCAGTCATGTACCTCACTAGCCTCACCATCATCAACAAATAAGGGAACACAACCCACATCAAGTATCACAGCATATTAGCAAATAATAGAGACTGAGGTAAACATGTACAATAATTTCTATGATTGAGTACAATTAATGTGAGTATGAATAAAAACCTAAACAGGATCTCTAACATGAAGGCAAACAAGTTCAACAACAAGTAAACACATAACCACAAATAATAGCTTTTAGGCCTGGCCTCACTGGACGGACCAAGTCTCAATCCCTCGCGGTGCACACCCACACGCCCGTCACCTAGCGTGGGTATCACTACCAAACAATCACATGATATCAATTTCTCCGGGTTTATACCCTCAAAGCCAGAGTTAAAACTGTTACTTACCTCAACAGCGTAAAATCCTACTCCGGGATGTCCTCGTCCCTCGACTCGGTCTCCAAAAGCTTCAAATCTAACCATAATCAAAATACTACTATCAACATAGTCTAAAGAATCGAATTACACCATAAAAACTACATAAACATGCCAAAAATCTGAAATCGGCCAAAACTCGACCCCCGGGCCCACGTCTCGGAATCTGTCAAAACTGGTAGAATAATAATACTCGTCCTCTCCCGAGCCTAACCATATAAAATTTGTCAAAATCGGACTCCGTTTGGTCCCTCAAATCATCACTTAAAACTCTCAAAACTCAAACCCCAACTCCCTCAATTTCACTTTGAAATCATCAATCAAATCCCAAAAACGAAGATGGATTCATAAATTATTATCAAAATCGAGTAGAGAACACTTATCCCAATCCATATGGTGAAAATTTCCTCCAAAATCGCCCAAATCCGAGCTCCCTAACTCAAAATATGACCGAATGAACAAACCCTAATTTTATATAATTTTTCTGCCAGCTATTCTGGCTCGTTTCTTGTGCCAAACGATTCCGAAACTCGCTTTTTATGCCTCCAATAGATTCCTTGTGAAATTCTAGTCAAGTTAGGCTTTTGAATCACTCAATTTGACCTTATAATGAATGAGATATGTAGGTTTTAATATTTGCAAATAGTGCAGATTTTTAAATACGACGTCAGTGGCAATTTCGTAATTAATATGAAAAATCTGGCAACCTAATTCTTAGTAAAATGACCATAAAATCCTCATACGATGTCCAAATTCGACGATTCTTTTTGCTACGGGTCCGTAACTACGATACGGATCTAATGCTTCAATCAAAAAAGAAATCGGAGCTCATTTGTTCAATATGATATCATTTATGCTTGAAGAAACGACGTCGAAACATAAGAAAAACGAGCACAACACAACCCAAACCTATTCAAAACTCATCCGAGGCCCTCGGGACCTCAACCAATAATTCCAACAAGCCATATATTACTACCCGAACTTAGCCGAACCTCCGGAACACCCAAAACAACACCAAAACACCAAATAAACCTCGAAGTCAAGCCTAAGAACTTCTAAACTTCCAACTTTCGCCAATTCAAGCCTAGTTCTACCACAGACCTCCAAATTATATTCCGGACACACTCCTAAGTCTAAAATCACCCGACAAAGCTAATCGAATCATAAAAATCGAAATCCGAATTCTTTTACTCATAAGTCAACTTCCGATTGACTTTTCTTACTTAGCTTTCTAACTAAGAGACTAAGTGTTCATTTCACTCCAAAACTACTCCGAACCCAAACCTACCAACTCGATACAACTCAACACAGCTGAACAACATATAAATAAACATAGATAGGGGAAATGGGGCTATAACTCTCAGAACGACTGACCGGGTCGTTACAGCTCGGGCGTTCAGGGCGTACGCCCCGGCGTTCAGGGCGTACGCCCAGGCGTTCAGGACGTACGCCCGGGCGTATTAGGCGTGTTTTCTTAGTGAGGCGTAAGCCCCCGAGACTTTTTCAAATTGAAACAAAATTTATTGAATAAGCCCTTCATATAATACCCAAATTCTCAAAAGTCAGCTTGGTAATTACTCAAAAGTTTTAAAAAAAGAACTGAAATGTATTAAATTTAAAAGTCGAGACATTTTTTATTGATTGAAGCCCTAATTCATGGTCTTTCCCAATTCTTTATCTTGTCCGCTAGTCTGCTAATATCTCCCAAAAGGAACGAATATTCAATTGTTTTTTACAAATACAAAGAGAACTTCATTCTCCTTCATACCAGCAAGTTCAAAGTTCAAATTGCAGGTTAGTTATCCTTTTTGTTCCTCCATGTAGAAAACTTTATTCTTTTCGACTCAAGTTACTTGTGCTTCTAAGTAGCGTATAAGAGATTGTTTTGACTAGTTTTTTGTGGGGATGGAGTAGGGATGGGCATCGGTCGGTTCGATTCGATTGTGAATATTATCGGTTCGACATATCGGTTATCGGTTTATAAATATGCAAAACCGATAAGCAAACAGATAAAAAATTGGTTATCGATTATCGGTTATCAATTAATCGGTTATCAATTTTTTATCAGTTCGGTTATCGGTTTACCCGATAAAATAACTTAATCTAGATCAAAACTTCTTTAGAAGCTCACAACTAAAGATTTTCTTACTGTTTTAGTCCTTTATACATAAGATGTCAAAATGTAGCTAATTAGGAGTGGAACAACAAATATCCACAATAATAGGATAAGCTCAGCGACAGTAACTTGAATTAGCCAAAAATATATAATAATGATATACTCATAACTATTAATAGCAGCAGAATTCCATTCATTACCTCCACATATTGCAATGCAATGTCAGCAACAACTTGTGCCACTATTCTGACTCCTCCTATCCTACTCATGTTCAGTACCTTTTTAATACAAAATTATTTACCAGACAAATACAATAATGAGAACTAGCAAGAAGAACAAGAGTATTCAACAGTGTTTCAAACTCCAAACACTGTAGAAAACAGTACTAATAGTCTAATACTTCAATAATAGTTATCCAAAGTTAAGAAGCAAAAATAAAAATCATAAAATATGAGCACAAAATAAAAAATCATTAACAGTCAAAAATCCCTATATGAAGATGAATTTTGTCATAGAAATCAACTGTATAAGACTTACGCAAGGATTAACGTCTATGAGGATGAAGACTTTAAGACAATGAACTGAACAGTGTGGTTGAGAGAGATAGAGGATATGAAGCCCTAGATGTATGTATATACTTAAGGATAAAGTCGTAATTTTATTAATTCATCGGTTTACCCATTAACAAAATTGGCAAACCGGCGCCCGAACAGATAACCCAATAGTGAAAAAATTATAATCTGTCACCGAACCGTTAACCCAATAACCCGATACCGATAACCCAATAAGTTTTTTCCGTTCGGGCTATCGGTTTTACGCAATATATGCCCAGCCCTAGGATGGAGCATACATATATAGTTTTCTTCAATTTTTATGCAATTTTACATGTTGATAAATATTTACTGTAATTATATTATTTTATATAATATTAAAATTTTTAATACCTTTGGGGCTTACGCCCCGTGCCTCAGGCTTATATATATATATATATATATATATATATATATATATATATATATATAGTTGTTTTCAATTTTATGCAATTTCAGATGTTTATAAATACTAGTTTTCATGTACGCGCGTTGCGCGTGTATCTCCGTCTTAGTAAATGGATAATTTTAAAAAATTTACATAAATATTATATTAACAAATTATGTTTTTTATAGAATAGAAGTTAAAAAATATTAGTTGCTAAAAATGGTGGTTGTTGATCTTAGCTAACTCAATAAAGGAACAATAATAATATAAGTCCTCAATCTTTAATCTTAAGTTCATTTTAGAAGATACAAACAAAATCAAGAAATTTTCTGTTCTCGCAAGCAAAAATTAAATTGTTCTATTTCTTTGTTCAATAAATAATATTATAGAAATTATAAACAATTCAATGATTTTTTTTGTTGAGAATGTTATACTATCTGTATTGCTGTAAAATTAATAAAACAATAAACTTTCTGAAAAACAGAAACAGAAAGTTAGTAGAACTAGAACGTCAAAATAAATTCTGAAAACAGTATAAGAACTTCAAAATAAATTTTGAAAACAACATAGGAATAAATCGAGCCCACTGAATACACAGTGTGTCCTTAAGGAAATTATTCCCCTCATGTACCCGAGGTTCTGGAATATATCCTCCCTGGATAGAACGATTTAACTCACCGGAGTGTTGGTATCAAAAACGCCGATGAACAGCGAACCACTCGAAGGCTGTAAAACACACTGGAATTTTTATGTGCAGAAGAAGAAGAAGAAGAAGATGAAGATCAGAAATTTACGTAAGTAAATATTCTGGGATTTGAAGGAATATTTATAGCCTATTTGGCAAGGTTTGCAACCTTTCAGAACAACCATAGCTGTTGGAATAGGTGGGAAAATATTGCAGGAAAAACAAACGGATTTAAAATATTCCAGGAAGGAAAACGGACCGGACTGGACTGTGATGACCCAAACAATCATCACTTGTTTTAAATTAAATTCTATGTTTTTGAGGCCTTGAAAACCTCATTTAGAGTCACCTCGAATTTTGTGCGCAGTCCGGGCACGTAGCCGGAAAGCTTAAATATGAAAATCTATGAAAAATTATAAAATTTGGCTATAAAATGAATAAATTTGACTCCAGTCAACTTTTTGGGTAAACGGACGTGGACCCGTGATTTGACGGTCCCGGAGGGTCCGTAGGAAAATATGGGACTCAGGCGTATGCCCGAAATCGAATTCCGAGGTCCCAAGCCCGAGAAATGAATTTTCAAAGCAAATTGTTTAAGGAAATTTGAAATAAAATTTGAATAGAACGTGTTGGTATCGGGCCCGTATTTTGGTTCCGGCGCCCGGTTCAGGTCTTATACATGATTTAAGATGTTTCTGTAAAATTTGGTGAAAAACGGACGTCGTTTGACGTGATCCGGACCTAAATTGCTAAATTTGATACTTGATGAAGTTTGAGAAAAAGTTCTTGATTTTTGAGGTTTGATTCATGGTTAATGAGGTTACTTTGGCGATTTGATCGCACAGATAAGCTCGTGTGATGTTTTTGAGTAAGTATGCACATTTGGTTTGGAGTTCCGAGGGCTCGGGTGAGTTTCGGGTAGGTTCCGGGAGGTCTTAGGCTTAAAAACTCAAGCATTGCAGGTTCAGAGCAATTTCAGCTCTCTGAACCCGCTAGCGCGGTACGCGAAAAATAGTGTTCGGCCGTGGAGGAGGGAGTCAGTGCGGTCCGCAGTCGACTTTATACAGGCGCGGTGGAGGGCTGTGCGGCCGCAGTCGACTTTGTGCAGTCCGCACAGGGTCAGATAAGGCTGTGCGGCCGCGGTCCGTTTTGTGCGGTCCGCACAAGGGTCCTAAGAGATATATAAATAGATGGGATTTTCAGCCATTTTTTATTTTTCAAAACCCTAAAAACATAAAAGGCAATTTTTCAAACAACCTTTCTTCTCCAAAATGTTGGTAAGTGATTTTTAACTTATTTTCTTCACTCCTTAACATCTTTTAACATGATTTCAACTTAAAATCAAAGATTTTCATGGGCGAAATTGGGTGTTTTGGGTAGAACCTAGGTTTTTCAAAAATTGGGGATTTGGAACTCGATTTGAGGTCCGATTTCAAAACAAATTATATATTTGAGTTCGTGGGGGAATGGGTAATCGAGTTTTGGTTCCAACCTTGGGTTTTGATCACGTGGGCCCGGGGGCGATGTTTGACTTTTTGGGTAAAACTTTGGAAAACTCATTTTCATGCATTGGGGTTGATTCATTTAGCACTTATTGATATAATTAAGTAATTTGTGATTAGATACGAGCGAATTGACGGTGGAATCAAGGGGTAAAGCTATAATTGAGACTTGAGTTGTGTTCAAGGCATCGAGGTAAGTGTTTGGTCTAACCTTAGCTTGAGGGATTAGGAGTTGAGTCCTATTTGCTATGTGGTATTAGTCGTGTACGACGTATAGGCATGGTGACGAGTATCTATACGTTGGTGTCTATCATGACCGTGAGTCTTTACATCGTGAATATTTGATTTCATTGTATTCTTCATGCTTTGGAGATGATTTCTAGTTGTTGTGAAAAGTTTGTGGAAGGAAATGAGACCTTTGAACATCTTGGAGCATTGGCTCGAGTTATATTATGAATTGTGAAAGTATATAAGATGATTGAACCCTTTGGAGCATTGGCTCAAGTGGTAAAGTGAGTTATGAAATAAAAGTGAAAGATAGAGAAAGAGTTATTGAAATGTTCCCTTGCCGGGATTTAATTATTTAATTGTTGTTCCCTTGCCGGGATTTAATTATTTACTTGTTTCTCCCTTGCCGAGATTTAATTGTTAAATCGTTGTTCCCTTGCCGGGATTCCTATATGCTCTTATTTGTTTCCCTTGCCCTTGTTTGTGATTGTTGTTTGGGTGAGGAAGAGTGTTAAAGTGCGAAGGGTGATGCCGTGCATTGTTTGATATTGTGAGGAAAGGGTGTAAATCACGAAGGGTGATGCCGTGAATTGTTTGCTATTGTGAGGAAAGAGTGTAAAGCACGAAGGGTGATGCCGTGCTGCACGATGTACCATTCCGTGCCAATTCTATTGATGATATGTGAGGAAAGAGAGTAAAAGCACGAAGGGTGATGCCGTGCACATTTTATTATTCTAATTGCTTTGGTGAGGAAAGAGAGTAAAAGCACGAAGGGTGATGTCGTGCACGTTTTCATTATATTATTGCTTGGTGAGGACGAGAGTAAAAGCACGAAGGGTGATGCCGTACACTTATTTGATTTCTGCTCCTTGTTGACATTGTAGTTACGTTGTTCCTTTCCTTACTTGATGCTTTATTCAGAACTGTTATCTCCCCGCAACATGTTTCCCCCTCCCATCCTTACTGGTTTATTCCTGCTTTACTTTCCGCTGTACTTTATATAACTGCACAGGTTTATTTGGTAGTCTGGTCCTAGCCTCGTCACTACTTCGCCGAGGTTAGGCTAGGCACTTACCATCACATGGGGTCGGTTGTGCTGATACTACACTCTGTGCTCTTTTGCACAGATCCAGGCCCCGGAGTAGCATTTGGTCATCAGCAGTAGATTGGGAGCTATCCTTCAGTCCGAGACTCCGAGGTAGCCCTGCTTTCGCAGGCTTGGTGTCTCTTCTATCAGTTTTATGTTTGTTGTCATTTGTACTCGAGACAGACTATGTTCTTTTCTTTCAAACACTTATTTGTAGTAATCCTAGACAGTCCGTGGATGTTGTGACACCAGGTTATGGTTAGAGGCATGTGTTGGTCTTCAGGATAATTTGGTTTTATATTTTATTTAAGACTTCCGCTTAATTTCATATTCCGCTGTCATTTAAATATTTAACGCTTGTTGTTATGGTTGATAAAAGGATTTAAAATAAAGTAGGTAGGAGTTTACGATTTGTGGCTTGCCTAGCTTCTACGAGTAGGTGTCATCACGACCCCCGAGGGTGGGAAATCCAGGTCCTGACACGGACCGGGTTGCGGGTTATTTCGGATTGAATTTTCGTTAATTAATTAAATATTTGAAAAGAATTTAGTCCAAAAAGATTAATCAATCAATCGATCTTTGACCAAATCCAAATCCGAATCCGAAGCCGAAGGCGAAGCCGAAGCCGAGCCGAGCAGGAGACGACGATGATGGCGCGAGGCTCCTTCTTCTTAACTCTTTAAGAGCTAAAAGATGAGCTCCTCTATATATACACAAAGATTTTCTTTACTTCACCAATGAGGGACAATGTGCATTAGTAAAGTGAACTAATTCAAAATTTCACATCCTCCCATTTCTTTTCCCACCAGTTTTCATTCACACCTCCTTTGTTATTAATAACAAAACCCAACAATTCCCCACATGAATAGGGAATGGCTATAAACTTAAAGGAATGCACGGACGTGTGTGTTTTACATGCAAGAATTAATTGCATCTGGATAAGTAGGTTTCCCTTTGAACTTTCCGTAGTGAACTTATATCGGATATACTCGGTCAACTGGTAGATTTGATATCTTTGAACCGTCGAGCTTTGTTGTATACCTAGACAACATAAGTCACACAATCAATCCTTAACCATCTATGGTTCTCACGGTTGTGTTCGTTTCAGCCATGAACACCGCCTGGTTTCATGAGTGCTTAGAGAATGGGCCTTTACTTTCATTCCCCTTGAAACGGCTTACACTTCACACTCACATAGGTGATTCCTAAACGTGTAATCCTAAAGACACACTATCTGGTCATATCCTGCCAGACATAGCAAATCATTAAAAAACTTTAAGCTTTATTGACTCATCAAAAAGCCTTAATGCTTTACCTCATTTTTTTAACATTGTCTTCATCACGAGAATGGGTTGAGTTATTTGACAATGTTGAACCGTCATTCATAACTTTGTTTGATCTCTTTGAACCTAGCTCTTGGGATCTCCAGTCTGCTAGGTAGAGTTACCGCCATGACGACTTGTCCTAGGCCTTAACCCCATTCCATTTGATAATCTTTCAACTGCCTCTCTAGATAGGCCTTTTGTAAGTGGATCCGACACGTTATCTCTCGACCTTACATAGTCAATTATGATAACACCACTAGAGAGTAGTTGTCTAACGGTATTGTGTCTCCGTTGTATATGACGAGATTTTCCGTTATACATAACGCTCCCTGCCTTACCTATTGCCGCTTGACTATCACAATGTATACAAATAGGTGCCAAAGGTTTGGGCCAAAATGGAATATCTTCCAAGAAATTCCGGAGCCATTCAGCTTCTTCACCGGCCTTATCTAAAGCTATGAATTCAGATTCCACTGTAGAACGGGCGATGCACGTTTGTTTGGATGATTTCCAAGGCACTGCTCCACCCCCAGTTGTGAAAACATATCCACTCGTGGATTTAACTTCAGATGATCTAGTGATCCAATTTGCATCACTATATCCCTTGATCACGGAGGGATATTTGTTATAATGCAAAGCTTAATTTTGGGTATGTTTCAGATACCCCAAAACTGTTTCATTTCCATCCAATGTATTTGATTGGGATTACTTGTAAACCGACTCGGTTTGCTAATAGCACATGCTATATATGGTCGCGTAGAATTCATGATATACATCAAACTTCCCAATACTCTTGCATATTCCAATTGTGAGTCACTTTCACCTTCATTCTTTTGAAGTGCATAACTCACGTCAATTGGAGTCTTGGCAATTTTGAAATCCAAATACTTGAATTTGTCAAGTACCTTTTCAATGTAGTGAGACTGTGATAATGCTAGACCTTGTGGAGTCTTGTGAATTCTGATTCCTAAGATCACATCAGCAACTCCTAAGTCTTTCATGTCGAATTTGCTAGCCAACATGCGTTTTTGGAATTTATATCTGCCATACTTTTGCTCATTATCAACATGTCGTCAACATATAAACAAACAATCACTTCATGACCTAGAGTGTTTTTAATGTAAACACATTTGTCACACTCGTTGATTTTAAATCCACTTGCCAACATTGTTTGGTCAAATTTTGCATGCCATTGTTTGGGTGCTTGTTTAAGTCCATAAGGCGACTTAACAAGTTTGCACACTTTCTTTTCTTTACCAGGAACCACAAAACCCTCAGGTTGTTCCATGTAAATATCTTCCTCCAATTCTCCATTTAAGAAAGTTGTTTTAACATCCATTTGATGGATTTCAAGACCATACACGGCCGCTAGTGCCACTAACATCCTAATAGATGTTATCCTTGTTACTGGCGAGTAAGTGTCAAAGTAATCAAGGCCTTCCTTTTATCTATAACCTTTGAAAACAAGTCTTGCCTTATATTTGTCAATAGTGCCAATAGCTTTAATTTTCCGTTTAAAGACCCATTTCGAACCTAAAGGCTTATTTCCCGGAGGAAGATCAACCAATTCCCATGTATGGTTATCCAAAAATGGTTGAATCTCATTATTGACTGTACCTTTCCAAAATGCTGAATCAAAAGACGACATAGCTGCTTTAAAAGTTTAAGGCTCATTTTCAAGCAAGAATGTCACGAAATCTGGTCCAAAGGAAGTAGATGTTCTTTGACGTTTGCTACGCCTTGGATCTTCTATACTTGGAGTATTTTCCTTTGGTTCTTCCCGAGGTCGTTTAGGTCTTTCACCTAACGACTCACATTCAGTTTTATACGGATAGATGCTTTCAAAGAATTTGGCATTATCCGATTCCATTACCGTATTAACTTGAATCACGGGATTATCTGATTTATGAACGAAAAACCGACATGGTTTACTGTTTGTAGCATATCCAATGAAAACGCAATCTACTGTTTTTGGTCTGATTTTAACCCTTTTAGGTAAAGAAACTTTTACCTTTTCTAGACACCCCCACACTTTGAAATATTACAAGTTGGGTTTTTTTCCTTTTCATTTTTCATATGGAATAGATTGCGTTTTGCTGTGGGGTACTCTATTGAGTATTCGGTTAGCTGTAAGGATAGCTTCCCCGATAAACTCTGTGGTAATCAGGAACTTATTAATAAAGAATTCATCATTTACTTTAATGTCCGATTTTTCCTTTCCGCAATTCCGTTGGATTGAGGTGTGTATGGTGCAGTAGTTTGATGGATAATTCCATATTCCGAACATATTTCTGCAAACGGAGATTCATATTCTCCACCGCTATCACTTCTAATTATTTTGATCTTTTTATTCAATTTATTCTCCACTTCATTCTTGTATTGTTGAAATGCTTCAATTGCTTCATCCTTACTATTTGATAACTAGGGATTCTAGTTCATTTTACACTCCTTTCACTTGAGTTTTGATTAAAATGTATACAAAATAGTCCCAAAGGCTTACATGTTGTACTTGTTTGCAGGGTTTGGTCAAAAAGGTGACAATTAGTCAAAACCAGCTCAAAAAGGAGTGAAACATGCACAAGTACAAAGAACAAGTCAAAGCACAGCTGCAACAGACTCATTGCGGCCGCGATCCATTTAGTGCGGTCCGCAGTGAGGAGATTCAGAGAGATGGAAAATTGGAGCTTAAAGCAGTGCGGTCCGCAGAGGTTTTCTCGCGGCCGCATAAGCCTCTTTGCGGCCGCAATCCATTTAGTGCGGTCCGCAGTGAGGAGATTCAGAGAGATGGAAAATTGGAGCTTAAAGCAGTGCGGTCCGCGGAGGTTTTCTCGCGGCCGCATAAGCCTCTTTGCGGCCGCAATCCATTTTATGCAGTCCGCAAAGAGGGAGGTTCAGAGAGTTGAAGTTTCGACAATTGAGACCAATGCGGTCCGCGGAGCATTTTGTGCGGCCCACGGTGGACAGATTCAGAGAGCTAAAAAGTCAAGCCAAAAGCCTCACCGCGGCCGCGGTGCATTTTATGCGGTCCGCGGTACCTCCGCAGGGGTATTTTTGTCCAGAAAATTTGGCCTAGTATAAATACTTTCTTTTCACATTTTAAGGTCATCTTTTGTAATCTGACTTTGAGGAGAGCACGTGAACGACTCTTTTCTTCCATTTTGAGTAATTTTTAGCTACATTTACGCTGAATCTTCATTATCTTAGTTTGTAATTAAATATTATGGGTTATTCTTCATCTAATTTCTTGTTTTCTTCCATTATTATGAGTAGCTAGACCCATTAGCTAGGGTTGTGGCTCAACCCTAGTGTGGGTATTTGATGGGTCTTGTGTTTTAATGCTTAGATGTTTATGGGTGGTTGATATTTGGACTGATTTGTGCTTTGTATGTTGGATTAGTGGTTGCAAACACTAATTTGTGCCTAAGTGACTTGGGCTCTTCTTGAGAAAGAGAGCTTAAGTCTAGGAAATTAGTCCAACAAGAAATTGGGGCGTACTCAAGAGATTGATAGCCCCAATTAAAGGGTTAAATCTAGAGATAGTAATACCCGACTTGAGCCTACGTTGCTTGCTTAATTTCGACACACAATTGGTCTTGAGAAAGTCAATTCGGGAAAAGTCACTCAAGCTACCGAGAGGTATAGAGTGAGTAGTGTCGTGCAAATGGCTATATCGCGATCCCAAACATAACATCTTTGCCTTAGACTTAGGAACCCGTCAAGTATTCACCTAGGGGGAGTCATTTCCCGTAGTGCCTCGTACCTATAGACACCTTAGCAAGTATCTAGTAATTAGCATCTCATAG
>NW_017673382.1:73576-133468 GCF_001879085.1 Nicotiana attenuata
TTATAATGCAAAGCATAATTTTGGGTATGTTTCAGATATCCCAAAACTCGTTTCATTGCCATCCAATGTATTTGATTGGGATTACTTGTAAACCGACTCAGTTTGCTAATAGCACATGCTATATCTGGTCGCGTACAATTCATGATATACATCAAACTTCCCAATACTCTTGCATAGTCCAATTGTGAGTCACTTTCACCTTCATTCTTTTGAAGTGCATAACTCACGTCAATTGGAGTCTTGGCAATTTTGAAATCCAAATACTTGGACTTGTCAAGTACCTTTTCAATGTAGTGAGACTGTGATAATGCTAGACCTTGTGGAGTCTTGTGAATTCTGATTCCTAAGATCACATCAGCAACTCCTAAGTCTTTCATGTCGAATTTGCTAGCCAACATGCGCTTTGTAGCATTTATATCTGCCATACTTTTGCTCATTATTAACATGTCATCAACATATAAACAAATAATGACTTCATGACCTGGAGTGTTTTTAATGTAAACACATTTGTCACACTCGTTGATTTTAAATCCACTTGCCAACATTGTTTGGTCAAATTTTGCATGCCATTGTTTGGGTGCTTGTTTAAGTCCATAAAGCGACTTAACAAGTTTGCACACTTTCTTTTCTTTACCAGGAACCACAAAACCCTCAGGTTGTTCCATGTAAATCTCTTCCTCCAATTCTCCATTTAAGAAAGATGTTTTAACATCCATTTGATGGATTTCAAGACTATACACGGCCGCTAGTGCCACTAACATCCTAATAGATGTTATCCTTGTTACTGGCGAGTAAGTGTCAAAATAATCAAGGCCTTCCTTTTGTCTATAACCTTTAACAACAAGTCTTGCCTTATATTTGTCAATAGTGCCATCAGCTTTAATTTTCCGTTTAAAGATCCATTTCGAACCTAACTGCTTATTTCCCGGAGGAAGATCAACCAATTCCCATGTATGGTTATCCAAAATTGATTGAATCTCACTATTGACTGCCTCTTTCCAAAACGCTGAATCAGAAGACGACATAGCTGCTTTAAAAGTTTGAGGCTCATTTTCAAGCAAGAATGTCACAAAATCTGGTCCAAAGGAAGTAGATGTTCTTTGACGTTAGCTACGCCTTGGATCTTCTATACTTGGAGTATTTTCCTTTGGTTCTTCCCGAGGTCGTTTAGGTCTTTCACTTAACGACTCGCATTCAGTTTTATACGGATAGATGCTTTCAAAGAATTCAGCATTATCTGATTCCATTACCGTATTAACATAAATCTCGGGATTATCGGATTTATGAACCAAAAACCGACATGCTTTACTATTTGTAGCATATCCAATGAAAACGCAATCTACTATTTTTGGTCCGATTTTAACCCTTTTAGGTAAAGGAACTTGTACCTTTGCTAGACACCCCCACACTTTGAAATATTTCAAGTTGGGTTTTCTTCCTTTCCATTTTTCATATGGAATAGATTGCGTTTTTCTATGGGTACTCTGTTGAGTATTTGGTTAGCTGTAAGGATAGCTTCCCCACAAACTCTGTGGTAATCCGGAACTTATTAATAAAGAATTCATCATTTTCTTTAATGTCCAATTTATCCTTTACAGAATTCCGTTGGATTGAGGTTCGTAAGGTGCAGTAGTTTGATGGATAATTCCATATTCCGAACATATTTCTGCAAACGGAGATTCATATTCTCCACCTCTATCACTTCTAATCATTTTGATCTTTTTATTCAATTGATTCTCTACTTCATTCTTGTATTGCTTAAATGCTTCAATTGCTTCATCCTTACTATTAAGCAAATAAACATAACAATATCGAGTGCAATCGTCAATAAAAGTAATAAAATACTTTTTCCCACCTCGAGATGGTGTCGACTTCATATCGCAAATGTCAGTATGAATTAAGTCTAAAGGATTTGAATTCCTTTCAACAGACTTATAAGGATGTTTTACAAACTTAGATTCAACACATATTTGACATTCTGATTTATTACACTCAAATTTAGGCAATACTTAAATGAATTAATTTCCACAAGGTTTTATAATTGACTTGTCCTAAACGAATATGCCATATATCATTTGACTCCAATAAATAAGAAGAAGCTGAAATTTTATTCATAGTGTCAACAGCCACTACATTGAGTTTGAAAAGGTCCTCTGTTAGGTAGCCTTTTCCAGCATACATTTCATTCTTGCTTACAATAACTTTATCAGAAACAAATACACATTTGAATCCATTTTTTACAAGTAAAGAAGTAGAAACTAAATTCTTCCTAATAGCAGGAACATGAAGAACGTTGTTGAGCATTAACACCTTGTCGAAAGTCATCTTCAGGAATATCTTCCCATTTCAATCTTGGCTGTTGAATTATTTCCCATGGAAATCTCTTCTTCGGGACCAGCAGTAGAGTAAGTCGCAAATGCTTCTTTGACAGCACAAACGTGTCGAGTGGCTCCAGAGTTAATCCACCACTCCTTCAGATTTCCAACTAGGTTGCATTCTGAAAGCATTGCACAAAGATCATCAATGTCATCATTCTTCTCCACTATGTTGGCTTGTCCCTTCTTCTTATCCTTTTTTGGGAGACGACAATCAGGGCTTTTGTGACCAACTCTTCCACAATTGTAGCAGTTGCCCTTGAATTTCTTTTTGTTCTGCTCCTTAGTCTGTCCAGAAGACCTCTTCCTCTTCTTACTTTTTGGAGCAGTCTCCTTAACGATATTAGCTCCCATGATCGTTGAATTTCCACGAGACTTCTTCTCGGCTGTTTTGTTATCTTCCTCAATCTTTAGACGTATCACAAGATCTTCTAACTTCATTTCTTTGCGCTTGTGCTTAAGATAGTTCTTGAAATCTCTCCACGAAGGAGGCAATTTTTCAATCATTGCAGCCACTTGAAATGCTTCATTCACGGCCATACCTCAGCAATAAGGTCGTGAAAAATAAGTTGAAGCTCCTGAACTTGGGTTCCTACAGTTTTGCTATCTATCATTTTATAGTCTAGAAACTTGGCAACCACGAACTTCTTCAAGCATGCATCTTCCGTCTTGTACTTCTTCTCAAGTGCGTCACATAATTCTTTCGAAGTATTCATCGCACTGTACACATTGTACAAGTCATCCTCTAAAGCGCTTAAGATATAGCCTTTGCAAAGAAAATCTGCCTGCTTCCACGCCTCAACAATCATAAATTTCTCATTGTCCGGCATGTCCGCAGCAGGCACTGGAGGCTCTTCACTAGTGAATTTCTGCATACCAAGTGTGGTAAGCCAAAAGAACACCCTTTGCTGCCATCCTTTGAAGTTGGCTCCAGAAAATTTCCCCGGTGTCTCGGCCGGAGGAACAACAGTGCGGCTTGACGAGGCTATCGTCGTTGCAGCAACAGTCGCAGAAGAATTTTCGTTACCAATTGCCATTTCTCACTATCAATAACAGAAGAGTTCAATTAATGGCAAAAATCAGAATAGTAAACAATACTATAATAGTAAACAATACGTAAAAACTGAAGTTTTTAGATATTGTTACACAGAAAACGATGAAGCTTTTATGTTCTTCAAATCGTTTTCTGAATTTCAATATTCTGATAAAGTTTTTATATCTTCAAATCACAATAGTAAAATTCAGACGGAGTATAAAACCACAAAGGTTTTAATCTCCACAAACAGAATATAGAATATAATAAAAATAATTTCCTTAAGATTGTTATCAAAAATGTATTGCTGTAAATTTAATAAAACAATAAACTTTCTGAAAAAAACAGAAACAGAAAGTTAGTAGAACTAGAACGGCAAAATAAATTCTAAAAACAGTAAAGTAACTTCAAATAAATTCTTAAAATAGTGTAGGAATAAATCTAGCCCACTTAATACACAGTGTGTTCTTAAGAAAATTATTCCCCTCAAGTACCCGAGGTTCTGGAATATATCCTCCTAGGATAGAATGTTTTAACTCACCAGCTATCGGTACTAAAAACGCAGATGAACAATGAACCACTTGAAGGCTGTAAAACACACTAGAATTTTTGTGTAGAAGAAGAAGAAGATAATCAAAAAATTTCGTAAGTAAATATTCTGGGATTTGAAGGAATATTTATAGCCAATTTGGTACTGTTTCTGAAAAGGTTTGCAACATTTCAGAACAACCATAGCTGTTGGAACAGGTTTGACACTATTTCAGAACAGCCATCTGTTGGAATATTGCAGGAAAAATAAACAGATTTAAAATAATCCGGGAAAGAAAACGGACCGGATCAGACCGGGTCGAGGGTAATAGGTTATTTCGGAAGATTAATCAATCAATCGATCTTTGACCGAAGCCGAAGCCGAGCGAGCGAGCGAGCGACGACGGCGTGAGGCTTGCCTTCTTCTTAATTCTTTAAGAGCTAAAATATGAGCTTCTCTTTATATACACAAAGATTTTCTTTCCTTCTACCAATGAGGGACAAAGTGCATTAGTAATGTAACGACCCGACTGGTCGTTTGCCTTTTTAGAACCCCGTTCCCCCAAATAAAACTCTTCATGCTCGCTTTAACTAATTTACGACCTGCGGGGATGGTTGATTCGGGATTTAGAAGAGTTTGGATTGAAATATGCACATTTAACTCATTAGGATTTTCTTAAAAGGCTAAGTTTGACCTTGGTCAACATTTTGGGCAAACGGGCCCGGATTCGTATTTTGACGATTCCGGAGGGTCCGCGGGAAAATATAGGACCTGGGCGTATGCCCGGAATCGAATTTCGAGGTCCCTAGCCCGAGTAATGAATTTTTATTAGAAATTGTTAATCTGAAATATTAAGGATTTAAAGAAACTAACTAATGATTGATTTCATGGGTATCGGGCTCGTATGTTGGTTCCGAAGCCCGGTACATGTCCGAAATATCATTTAAGACCTACCCGCAAAATTTGGCGTCAATCCGAGTAGTTTAAGGGAGTTTTGGCCCGTTGAAAGGAAAATTAAGAACTTGAAGTTCATAAGTTTGATTCATTTGGTTTTAGGGGCTGATTCCTAGATTTAGCGTTGTTTCGGGTGTTCCAAAGGTTCGAGTAGGCCCGTCTCGTGATTTCAGACTTGTCGGTATGTTCGGGCGGGGCCCGGGAGCCCCGAGCGTCAATCGGACGAGGCTCGAGTGAAGTGAAATTTTTTTAGAAGAGCTGAAGGTTGCTGCTTCTGTCATAACCGCACCTGCGGTTGGTGGACCGCAGGTGCGAGACCGCAGAAGCGGTCCCTCCATCGCAGAAGCGGCCCAGGGCAGCCAGGCCAGGAACCGCAGAAGCGGCTTCGCAGATGCGGCCTCGAGACCGCAGAAGCGGTCCCAGCTCTTTCACCCTTTTTTGCAGATGCGGCCTCGAGACCGCAGAAGCGGTCCCAGCTCTTTCGCCCCATTACGCAGATGCGGTCCATTTCTCGCAGATGCGGGACCGCAGATGCGGTCCCCTGACAGCAGATGCGGAAATCGCTGAAGCAGTGAGGTTAATTTAATACGGGTTCTAAGTCATTTTTATCACTTTTTCACTCCTCCATTGGGAGATTTTAGAGCTTTTGAGAGAAGAACTTCACCTAGCATCTTGAGGTAAGTGTGTTCTATCTATTTCTAGTTTAATAATTATGTCTTAGGTAGATTAAACACTAGTTTTAAGGTGAAATCATGGGGTTAGAGCAAAAACCTAGGATTTTAAAGAAACTTAGATTTTACAACGAAATTTATTATGAAATGAACTAGAAATTATATATTAATGATCCTTAGGCTATTGAGAACAACTTCCTTCGAAAAATTTCGGAACCCGGGCATGTGGGCCCGGGGTCGGGTTTAAGGAAACTTGTGTTAAGGGTTGGGGAAAATGCTTAAATAGCTAGAATTCGATCTTGTGAGTCTATATTGACTAGTTCTTACTTCATTTAACTAGTTTGGTATCGTTCGGCTCCGAATTGAGGGCTTGGACTCGTTCTTGGTATTGGAAGTGCACTTTGGAGCGAGGTGAGTCTCCTTTCTAACCTTGTAAGAGGGAATTGTCCTCATATGCATAATAATTGAGTAATTTGCTATTAAATGCGGGGGCTACGTACGCACTAGGTGACGAGAGTCCGTGCGTAGCTACTATTATGTTAATTGTCCGTGTAGTCTAGGGCATGTATCATGCTATATTTGTAATTGTCTCCATATTTTCTCGCTAATGCGATCACTTAGAAGATGTTAGAGACTTGAAAAAGAAATAAGCGAATGTATATACTTGTTGGACACTTGTATGAATTCACTTGTGCGCATTCATGTGTTTTCTTGAAATAAATTGTTATTTGTGGATCTGGCCGATTGCCTCGGTAGAAATAGATGCATCTATGGTTCGCGCCATTCGACCCTCTGGTAGTGCATAGTTATTTTTCTGTTGGATCGGGCCGTCGACCTCGGCATAATGTGCGCATGACATATATATATGTGAAATCTTGTTCATGACTTGTTCTGCTGAATACTTGAAATGTATACGGTTAACTGTAAATTGTTAAGATCATGGCTTATTATCTCTTGCTACACACTGTTGATTATTTGTAACTATCATGCCTAGCAGAACACTTTATTATATTATTTGACCCTAGTAAGTGTCAAGTCGACTTCTCGTCTCTACTTCTCCGAGATTAGACGGGATACTTACTGGGTACATATTGTTTATGTACTCATACTACACTTCTGTACTTAATTATACAGGATCCGAGGTAGGTACATCTGGTTATCAGTTTGGTGCGCACTCCTGATTCATAGCTTGAGACTTCCACGGCGAGCTGCTACTTTCCCGAGACGTTCAGCAGCTTGATGGAGTCCTTTCCTTACTTTTGCTGTCTATTTTATCTCAGACAGTAGGATAGTTTATTTATTTTGTACATTCTACTAGTTGCCCATTACTTGTTACACCAGGTCTTGGCACACACATTAGTAGACGGTATCATTTTAGGGTTGTATAATTATTATGACTTTATTAATCATTTCTAATCTTATTTCAACTTAAAGAGTTATTCCAACTATTTCGGGGTAAAGGTAAATGAAAGTTTATTTAGTATTTTTCCGTGTTGGCTTGCCCGGCAATGGTGTTGGGCGCCATCATGACCTATTCTCAGAAATGGGTCGTGACAACATGGTATCAGAGCACTAGGTTCACGTAGGTCTCACAAGTCATGGGAAAACCTAATAGAGTCTTACGGATCGGTACGGAGACGTCTGTATTTATCTTTGAGAGGCTATAGGGTTTTAGGAAAACTACTCTTTATTCATTTCATCTCGTGCAGTGGTCAGTATACTAAGTTTCCTTCTCTACTCTCTCACAGATGGTGAGGACACGCACGGCCGATGTTCCGGACCCGGGAGGGGCTGCTCCCCCCGCTATCATAGGCCGAGGCAGAGGCCGGGGGAGGGCACCGGCCTGAGGTAAGGGACGAGGGCGTCCCAGAGCTATCATAGTAGCACCACCAGCAGATCCTACGGGAGATCCTATTATCGAGGAGCAGGGCGAGGTGCCCACAGTTGAGCCCACCCCGGCAGACTTTATGACAGCACTGGGATTTCAGGAGGTTATGGGTCGTATGCTTCGGTTCATGGATTCTATGACTCAGGCTGGTTTATTTCCAGTAGATCCAGCTACCTCACAGGCAGGAGGGGGAGCACAGACCCCTACTGCTCAGGCTCCTGGACATGCAGCTGCAGTGTATCAGACTCCGGGTGCACTACCCGCGGATGGGGTTCAGCCAGTTGCTGCAGTGGCGCCCCAGCCCAGGCCAGCTGCAGATGGCGATCCGCAGAAGTTATTGGATAGATGGACTAGGCTTCACCCTCCGGTCTTCGGGGGCGAGCGTCATGAGGATGCCCAGGACTTCATTGACAGGTGCAGGGACAGACTGCACAACATGAGGATATTGGAGTCGCATGGAGTTGACTTTCAGCTTGAGGGCAGGGCCCGCAGATGGTGGCAGTCTTATGTTCTGGGTAGGCCAGCAGGTTCTCCTCCTATCACTTGGAGTGAGTTCACACAGTTGTTTCTGGACAGGTATATTCCACCCTCTGAGAGGGAAGAGCTGCGGTATCAGTTTGAGCAGCTAGAGCAGGGCCAGATGTCCGTGACTGATTATGAGGCGAGGTTTTCTGAGCTATCCCGCCATGCATTGATGATACTTCCTACTGATGCAGAGAGGGTGCGGAGGTTTGTTGCAGGGCTGCATTCTGGCATCAGGGCCAACATGGCCCGAGAGGTAGAGATGGGGACTCCTTACCAGTTAGTAGTGGAGATTGCTCGGAGGATTGAGGGTTACCGTCAGAGGGGTAGGGAGCAGATGCAGCAGGATAAGAGGGCTAGGTTCTCCGGAGAGTTCAGAGGTGCCCCGGCTAGGGGCAGAGGTCAGTTCGGGAGAGGGCAGCCCAGCAGGCCCCCATATTCAGCACCACCACCTGCTCGAGGTGCTCCAGCGCGCCCCTATTTCAGCGCCATGCCAGAGAGTTCTTATCGCCCACCAGCTATTCAGGGTTCCTCCGGTGGGTATTCAGGTCCTCAGGGTTCTTCTGATTCTTACTTCAGTGCTATGCCGGAGAGTTCACACCGTCCACCGGCCATTCAGGCTTCTTCTAGTGGATCTGCAGGCCATCAGGGTCAGCCATCAGGGCAGCAGGTCGCCGCACCGCGGGGTTGTTTCGAGTGCGGGGACCTTGGTCATATGAGGAGATACTGCCCCAGGCTTCGGGGCAAGGCAGTACAGCAGGGCCAGCAGCCTACGATTTCAGCACCAGCTGCCCCGCCACCTAGAGGTGGAGGGCAGGCTGGTAGGGGCCGTCCTAGAGGTGGAGGTCAGGCAGGGAGAGGTCAGCCAGCTACTGCTCAGTCAGGTGGAGGCCAGCCAGCCGGCGCTCCAGCCAGATTCTACGCTCTTCCAGCCAGGCCAGATGCATTGGCCTCAGATGCCGTCATCACAGGTATTATTTCCGTCTGCGGTAGAGATGCTTCGGTATTATTTGATCCAGGGTCCACCTATTCGTATGTATCATCACTGTTTGCTCGATTCCTGGTTATTCCTCCTGCACCTTTGGGCACTCCTGTTCATGTGTCCACTCCTGTGGGCGATTCCGTGGTTGTAGACCGGGTCTACCGGTCCTGTGTGGTTACATTCTGTGGTTTTGAGACTAGAGCAGATCTCCTGTTGCTTGATATGATCGATTTTGAGGTCATCCTGGGCATGGATTGGTTATCTCCATATCACGCCGTCCTAGATTGCCATGCCAAGACTGTTTCACTAGTGATGCCAGGGTTGCCGAGGTTGGAGTGGAAGGGTTCCACAGTTGATACCCCTAGTAGGGTTATTTCTTTTTTGAAGGCTCGGCATATGGTCGAGAAGGGGTGTTTGGCCTATCTAGCTTATGTTCGAGACACCACCGCAGAGTCTCCGACGATTGATTCAGTTCCCGTAGTCCGAGAGTTCGCCGATGTGTTTCCTTCTGATCTTCCTGGCATGCCACCGGATCGCGATATTGATTTCTGTATCGATTTGGCTCCAGGTACCCAGCCTATATCCATTCCACCGTACCGTATGGCTCCTAAGGAGTTGAAGGAGCAGCTTGAGGAGTTGTTGGCGAAGGGGTTTGTTAGGCCCAGTGTATCACCTTGGGGTGCCCCGGTGTTATTTGTGAAGAAGAAGGATGGGACTATGCGGATGTGCATTGATTACCGCCAGCTGAACAAAGTCACCATCAAGAATAAGTATCCGTTGCCTCGTATCGATGACTTGTTCGACCAGTTGCAGGGTGTGAGGGTGTTCTCTAAGATAGACTTGAGGTCAGGGTACCATCAGCTAAAGATTCGGGACTCGGATGTTTCGAAGACTGCATTCCCGACTAGATATGGCCATTATGAGTTTTTGGTGATGTCCTTTGGCTTGACTAATGCCCCAGCAGCATTTATGGATTTGATGAACAGGGTGTTCAGGCCTTATATTGATTCCTTCGTCATAGTCTTCATTGATGACATCTTGATATACTCACGTAGCCTGGGGGAGCACGAGCGGCATCTGAGAGTAGGGCTTCAGACCTTGCGAGAACAAAAGCTATATGCTAAGTTCTCCAAGTGTGAGTTTTGGCTAGAGTCAGTAGCATTCTTGGGACATATTGTGTCAGGAGAGGGTATTAAGGTAGATCCCAAGAAGATTGAGGCAGTTCAGAGTTGGCCACGCCCTACTTCAGTGACCGAGATCAGGAGTTTCCTGGGGTTAGCAGGTTATTACAGGCGATTCGTGCAGGGCTTTTCATCTATTGCATCACCTCTGACTAGATTGACCCAGAAGGGTGCTCCCTTCCATTGGTCCGATGATTGCGAGGCGAGCTTCCAGAAGCTCAAGACAGCCTTGACTACAGCACCAGTTCTTGTGCTGCCTTCCGGTTCAGGGATGTATACAGTGTACTGCGACGCTTCGCGCGTTGGCTTGGGTTGTGTATTGATGCAGGAGGGGCGAGTTATTGCATATGCCTCCCGTCAGCTGAAGATTCATGAGAAAAATTATCCTGTGCACGATCTGGAGTTGGCGGCGATTGTTCATGCTCTTAAGATATGGAGGCACTACCTGTATGGGGCTTCATGCGAGGTTTATACTGACCATCGCAGCTTGCAGCATTTGTTCAAGCAGAGGGATCTTAATTTGAGGCGGCACAGGTGGCTCGAGTTACTGAAGGACTATGACATCACCATTCTTTATCATCCGGTCAAGGCGAACGTGGTCGCGGATGCCTTAAGCAAGAAGGCAGAGAGTATGGGTAGCTTGGCATTCATTCCAGCAGAGGAGAGGCCACTAGCTTGGGACATTCAGTCCTTGGCTAACAGACTAGTGAGGTTGGACATTTCGGAGCCCATCCGGGTTCTTGCATGTATGGTTGCTCAGTCTTCATTGTTGGGAGAAATAAAGGCCCGACAGTTCGATGATCCACATTTGGCGGTTCTCAGAGAGACGCTGCTTCAGGGAGGTGCCAAGGAGGTTTCTATTGGCGAGGATGGTGTTTTGCGGCTCCAGGGTCGTCTATGTGTTCCTAATGTTGATGGTCCGAGGGAGAGGATACTAGAGGAGGCACACAGTTCGCGGTATTCCATCCACCCGGGGGCTACGAAGATGTATCGTGACTTGAGGCAGTATTATTGGTGGCGGAGGATGAAGAAAGACATAGTGGAGTTTATGGCTAGGTGATTGAATTGCCAGCAGGTCAAGTATGAACATCAGAGGCTTCAGTAGATACCTATACCAGAGTGGAAGTGGGAGCACATTACCATGGATTTCGTAGTTGGGTTGCCGCGGACTTTGCGGAAGTTTGATTCAGTATGGGTCATCGTGGAAAGGTTGACCAAGTCGGCCCACTTTATTCCAGTGGCGACTACTTATACAGCAGAGAGGTATGCTCAGATTTATATTCGGGAGATAGTCTGGTTGAACGATGTGCCTGTTTCCATTATATCAGAAAGAGGCCCTCAGTTCACTTCCCATTTCTGGAGAGCCGTTCAGAGTGAGTTGGGGACCCGCGTAGAGCTTAGCACAGCATTCCATCCTCAGACCGACGGACAATCCGAGCGGATGATTCAGATTCTGGAGGATATGCTTAGAGCCTGTGTGATTGACTTTGGAGGGCAGTGGGACCAGTTCTTGCCCTTGGCGGAGTTTGCATACAACAACAGCTATCAGTCCAGCATAGAGATGGCTCCATACGAGGCTTTATATGGTCGCCGTTGTCGTTCTCCTATCGAGTGGTTCGAGCCTGGCGAGGCTAAGTTATATGGTACAAATTTGGTGCAGGATGTCTTGGATAAGGTAAGGTTGATTCAGGAGAGGCTTCGCACAGCTCAGTCCAGACAGAAGAGTTACGCGGATCAGAAGGCGCGTGATGTATCATTCGTGGTTGGCGAGAAGGTTCTCTTGAAAGTCTCGCCAATGAAGGGCATCATGAGGTTCGGGAAGAAGGGCAAGTTGAGACCAAGGTTTATTGGTCCCTTTGAGGTGTTGAGGAGAGTTGGGGAGGTTGCCTATAAGCTTGCGTTACCCCCCAGCTTATCGGGAGTTCATCCAGTTTTTCATGTATCGATGCTTCGGAAGTATCATCCCGACCTATCCCATGAGTTAGACTTCAGTACTATTCAGCAAGATGAGAGTTTGGGTTATGAGGAGGAGCCAGTTGCCATCATCGATAGACAGGATCGCTAGTTGAGGTCCAAGAGGATTTCTGCGGTGCGGGTCCAGTGGAGGGGCCAACCAATCGAGGAAGCGACCTGGGAGTCCGAGGAGGACATGCGGAGCAGATACCCGTATCTATTCAGCACTGCAGGTACCTTTCTATGCCCGTTCGAGGATGAACGTTTGCCTTTTTAGAACCCCGTTCCCCAAAATAAAACTCTCCGTGCTCGCTTTAACTAATTTACGACCTGCGGGTATGGTTGGTTCGGGATTTAGAAGAGTTTGGATTGAAATATGCACATTTAACTCTTTAGGATTTTCTTAAAAGGCTAAGTTTGACCTTGGTCAAAATTTTGGGCAAACGGGCCCGGATTCGTGTTTTGACGGTTCCGGAGGGTCTGCGGGAAAATATGGGACCTGGGCGTATGCCCGGAATCGAATTCCGAGGTCCCTAGTGATAACTAGGGATTTTGACGCATTTTACACTCTTTCTTGCTTATGCTTTGAGTAGAAATTCATACAAAATAGTCCCAAACGGCTTACAAGTTATGCTTGATTGCAGGTTTGATCATCAAAGTGACGAGATGTCAAAGATCAGCTCAAAAGGAGTGAAACTTGCACAAGTGCCAAAGACAAGACAAGCTCAGGCAAAACAGGCCCAGTACGGCCGCACACCACTTTGTGCGGTCCGCACTTGGAGATTCAGAGAGGCTAACTTCCACGCTAAGAGGAAGTGCGGCACTAGGTTTTGTGCGGTCCGCACTGAAGGCAATGCGGCCGCTGTCGATTTAGTGCGGTCCGCAGAGCCAAGAATCAGAGAAGTTGCAATTGGGAGTTTTCAAGCTAATGCGGTCCGTAGTCCATTTTATGCGGACCGCACTAGAAGCCTCCGCGGCCGCAGTCCATTCTCTGCGATCCGCAATACCAAGATTCAGAGAGCTGTTTTTCAAGGCCAAAGCCCCAGTGCGGACCGCGGTCCATTTTGTGCGGTCCGCACTAACCCCGCAGGGGCATTTTTGTCCAGATTTTTCAGCCTAGTATAAATAGCTTCTTTTCCATTTTTAGGGTATCAGATATTGTAATTAAGCAGCTGCACTCGCGGGTTCGACTTTCTAAGCTGTTTTGAGCAATTTTAGCTACTTTTAATCATTGAATCTTTGTATTTAACTTAGTGATTAATTATTATGAGCTTTTCTTCATCTATTTCTTGCTTTTCTTCTTTGAATATGAGCAGCTAGACCCACAAGCTAGGGTTGTGGCTCAACCCTAGTGTGGTTAATTGATGGGTCTTGTAATTTAGGGCTAAATTGACTATGGGTGTTTGTTATTTGGGCTAATTTCATGGTAAATTTCTGAATTAGTGGTTGCAAACACTAGTTTGTGTTGAGTTGACTTGAGCTCTTCTTGAGAAAGAGAGCCTAAGTCTCCGAAATTGGTCCAACAAGGAATTGGGGCGTACTCAAGAGATTGATAGCCCCAATTAAAGGGTTAAACCTCGAGAGAGTAATACTCGAATTGAACCCTAGATGCTCGCGCAAATTTGCATACCCAATTGGTCTTGAGAAAGCCAATTCGGGCAAAATCACTCGAACTACCTAGAGGTGTAGAGTGGGTAAAGTCGTGCAACGGTTATAACATACTCCCCAAACGTGTCAAGCGTGCCTTAGATTCAAGTACCCATCAATTGACCACCTAGGCGGTAGTCACTACCCTAGTGCCTTTTAAACCTATTTGAATAACATATAGCATTATAACTCTTAGCATAATTTAGTTGCAATTACCATTTGTAGATTGATAATAGTAGAAGTAAACAAAAACCCCAAAAATGAATAGAAGTGTAATTTGGAACACATACGCAATTCTACACTAGATAGATACTCGATTCCAAATTCTAGCTCTCTGTGGATTCGATCCCGACCCTAAATCGGGTAAAAGTTGCTCCGACCCTCTCTCGCTACTTAAATAGTAGTGCGGAGTAGGCCGTGATCACTATACGCGATCATGAGAGGAGGATCGCGATCACGAAGTATTGTTGTGGCAGCTGGAATTTTTGTTCAATGCATTCGCGAGCTAGGGTCTGCAATTGCATAGGTTGGAGAGACAGTGAATCGTAAACGCATGGGTCTAGTCGCGTTCGCGAAGAGGAGACTAGGTTCACACAAATTTGTTATTCGCGATTGTGTGATGATGTTTGCGATTGCATAGGTCTGGGATTTGTGTGAGTAGCATTCGCGTGGACTTATCCGAGTTCGCATAGAGTAAATTTTTGGCAGCTTAGGATATGTGCTTTGCGATCGTGAAACATTTCCCCTGATTGCGAAAAAGGACATTTGGGAAAACACTTAAATATCAAAAATGAGGGTTTGAGTATATTTTAGAATTTGATTTTGGGAGTTATATTTTAGCTATCAGGGTTGCCTTCAGATGGTGGGAGACCTATGAGCGGAGTAGGCTAGCCGGTGCTACACCACTTTCGTGGCACGAGTTCTCCGCTCTCTTCTTGGAGATGTTTGTGCCACAGACCCACATGGAGGAGTTGCGTAGGTAGTTTGAGCAGCTACGCAAGAAGGGCATGTCTGTGACCCAGTACGGGATGAGATTTTTAGAGTTGGCTCGTCACACAGTTTGGTTGGTTCCCATAGAGAGAGAGAGAGAGAGAGAGAGAGAGAGAGAGAGAGAGAGAGAGAGCAGGAGAGAGACAGAGAGAGAGATTGCATGAGGGAGAGAGAATAAGGATTGGATTAAAATGATTCCTAATATAAAGGGATGCTCATTTGATTCCTAAAGTGTATATAATTGGTAAATTTGTATATAGGGTGTAATTAAATTGAAACTTGAATAGGAAGGGTAATTAAATTTTCAATAGTGTATAGGTACGTTGCATCTGTTTCGGGTACAGAGGCGACGAAGGGTGCTAACCCGGCCACCCAACCCAGCAGGTCAGGGGCAGGCCGACATCTTACTGAGTTTCCCCCTCATCTTTTTGCAAAAAGCCGCTCCACGGTGGTAAAGTCTCATCTTGTGTGTTGGTCGTCCAGGAGTTAGTGCATTGGATTCCTGGGCAAGGTTGAAACTTCTAGGAAAAAACTTCGAATTGGGAGGGCGATCCTCTCGGTCACCGAGAAGTCGGACTTACCGGCTTCGATTCGGTCTATTCTAAGTGGTCCATCCAGAGTCCAGACCGATGCTGCGCCTTATTAGACAGCAGCGAAAGGGAAGCAGAAAATCCAGGGAATCGACGTCCCCCAAACCGCAAGTGATTCCCTCCCCGAAAGAGGGATAGTCGTTAGGTCATGCAATTGCATCGGGAGACTGAAGAGAAGGCCGCCCAGTGTGACAGGCTCTTGCAAGAAATCTGTGTGCAGGCAAGAGAAGTTGCCCGTGAGCAGGGAGGAGTGCGGGAACTCCTTTGTTACAGAATTAATGGTCAGAAACTTGCACCTTCAGCGAAGAAATAAGGTGACCAGCTGGAAGTTTTTGAAATCCCAACAATATTTCTATATAAAAAGAATCCGGAAAGCCATATCCCTTCGACGGTCGTAAAGGAAAGGAGCCGGTAGGAGCAGGAGTAGGTAAGTTAGTATCGATCCGGTGAAGAACTTTGTGTCTGTATTAATTTCTGACCGCACGGAATCTCCATATAAAATATTTGTCGAAGTTTATGAGTTTCAATAAGCCCTCAGTGTATACATAGGCCCGCCTCTGCGGATGATACCCATCAAATGGTACTACTAGTATTTAGTTACCATTCATGAGCTAATGTACCATAAGCCTGCAAACAAAATTCGTAAATGTTGCTTTTTCTTTTTTGCACGCATTAACGTACATATGTTTGAATCCACCCACATGCATGCTCCGACAATTTGCATTGGGAATGCACGTCCAGTGGCCTTTATTTTAAATTCTTTTTCAGGAAAACAAATTTTAACTTTATTTTGATTGTTCATCTATGATTTTCCGGGAAAATATCTTTAGTGTACAAATAACAACATTTAAACCTTCTTACGCGAGCTAGGTTTCAATTCATTAGAGTAGCTTTTGGTTATGTAAATGTTTTTAGACCAATTGGTTAGAGAAGCTTTTGATTAAATGTAGATGTTTTTAGAAGCTTTTGCTATACTAACATATCATACTTGTTATGAAGAATCACTTATTAATTCCTGTAGGTTAACTTGACCAAGAAATATTTATACGTGCATAAAAGTTAAACGCTTGGAGTTTTGGAGCAACGTTAAAGTTGTCTCCGTGTAACCAAAAGGTTACGAGTTCGAGCCGTGAAAGCAGTCACCAATGCTTTGTATTAGGGTAAGCTGGACTACATCACACCCCTGGGATTCAGTAATACAATGCACAAAAGTTAAACGCTTTATCAACACGAAACACTAATTAGTCTATTTTCTTGTTGGTTTTCATTTGGTTCTTGTAGTAGTAGAATTTTTGTTGCGTTTTTATTAAGGGGTGTAAATGGGAAATGGAAGAGGCACCTTTTAGATTGCACCTCTCCATATCACCCTTCCTTTGTCTATAAATTTAGAGGCTTGGCCTCATTTTTTAGACATAAAATCAGACATGAAAAATCTGAAATCTTCTCCCCTCTTTTCTACATTGTTGCATTTTTTTTCAAATAAATATAAGTGTCAAGTGTGATTTGCTCCGTTTGTTGAGTTCGCTGAAGTTCTGTGATTCGAAGTGCCGCTATCACAGAATAGTTATTCCGTTCTATCCTGGGAGGAATTAATCTGTATACCTTGGGCAACAGTGAGGGGATTAAATTCTTTAAGGACACACTGTGCATTCAGTGGGCTCGAAATTATTTTACGTTTTGTTTATTTAACTAAAGTTTGTTTACTTCTCTGATTTTCTGATTTTGAACACAGTAATACCAACAATCTTAAGGAATTTAATTATTTTCTGTGTTTATCTTAACATCTATTTGTATTTGTTGGAGACTAAACAAGAAAGAGAAAAATTCAGAGAGGAGATGTATGAATGTTGGAACAATGTATTCCAGGATGCAAATAAAAGTGCCTTTTACGCACTTGACATGAATACTAAATGTCATTTATTTGTCACTGAAGTTTTAACTTTTAAGCTAGTGCTTTATGAAAATCAAGACAACTATTTGACTTGAAATTCTCATATGATTTAGTGGTTCTAACAATTCTGTCCATATTTTTACAGAGCTGCATGGGTGATGTTTACAGTAATACGAAAAGTTGTGACTGTTGATTAATTGCTGGAGTCTTGGAGAAACTCATCTTGGTTATACTTTCAAATAATCGGCAGTGTGATTACTATTGGCGTCATCGATATAGAAGAATTAGCCGTGTTGGTAATTATGGCTGTTGTCAAATTTTCTATATTCCCATCTTGTACATGTATTCTCTGTCGATATATCTTTTTGGCTAATTGGTTCTGTCAATGTTATTTCTTGTAGTTTTGGGTTTTTTTTCTTGTATTCTGACTAAGAAACGTACATTATGGCGCATAATCGAAACACAATTGGCAAAGATGAAAGATGCTTGTGGACCNATGTCTTCAAGGACAAGGTTCTGCATGATGATGCCAGAGATGTGACTATTGGTGATGATGGAGTATTGAGGATGCAGGGCTGGATATGTGTGCCCAATGTGGATGGTGATAACTAGGGATTCTAGTTCATTTTTACACTCCTTTTCACTTGAGTTTTGATTAAAAAATATATACAAATAGTCCAAAAGGCTTACATGTTGTACTTGTTTGCAAGGTTTAGGTCAAAAAAGGTGACAAATTAGTCAAAACCAGCTCAAAAAGGAGTGAAACATGCACAAGTACCAAGAACAAGTCAAAGCACAGCTGCAACAGACTCACTGCGGCCGCAATCCATTTAGTGCGGTCCGCAGTGAGGATATTCTGAGAGATGGAAAATTGGAGCTTAAAGCAGTGCGGTCCGCAGAGGTTTTCTCGCGGGCGCAGAAGCCTCCTTGCAGCCGCAATCCATTTTATACGGTCCACAAAGAGGGAGGTTCAGAGAGTTGGAGGTAAAACCAATGCGGTCCGCGGAGCATTTCGTGCGGACCGCAATGAAAGCTACCGCGGCTGCGGTGCATTTTTGTGCGGCCCGCGGTGGAAAGATTCAGAGAGCCAAAAAAGTCAAGACTCACCGCGGCCGAGGTGCATTTTCCACGGTCCGCGGTACCTACGTAGGGGTATTTTTGTCTAGAAAATTCGGCCTAGTATAAATACTTTCTTTTCACATTTTTAGGTCATCTTTTGTAATCTGACTTTGAGTAGAGCACGTGAAAGACTCTTTTGTTCCATTTTGAGTAATTTTTATCTACATCTACGCTGAATCTTCATTATCTTAGTTTGTAATTAAATATTATGGGTTATTCTCCATCTAATTTTCTTCCATTATTATGATTAGCTAGACCCGTTAGCTAGGGTTGTGGCTCAACCCTAGTGTGGGTATTTGATGGGTTTTGTGTTTTAATGATTAGATGCTTATGGGTGATTGATATTTGGAATGATTTGTGTTTTGTATGTCTGATTAGGGGTTGCAAACACTAATTTGTGCCTAAGTGACTTGGGATCTTCTTGAGAAAGAGAGCTTAAGTCTAGGAAATCAGTCCAATAAGAAATTGGGGCGTACTCAAGAGATTGATAGCCCCAATTAAAGGGTTAAATCTAGAGATTGTAATACCCGACTTGAGCCTACATTGCTTGCTTAATTTCGACACCCAATTGGTCTTGAGAATGTCAATTCAGGCAAAGTCACTAAAGCTACCGAGAGGTATAGAGTGAGTAGTGTCATGCAAATGGCTATATCGCGATCCCAAACATAACATCTTTGCCTTAGACTTAGGAACCCGTCAAGTATTCACCTAGGGGGAAGTCACTTCCCTAGTGCCTCGTTACCTATTAGACAACCCTTTAGCAAGTATTCTTAGTTAAATTTAGCATCTCATAGTATAAAAAAATAGAAGTAATCAAAAGAACAAGTATGATTGGAAGCATAATTAAGAGCATTACCCATTGCTAGTTTAGATAGGAATCCAATTCCCAAATCTAGCTCCCTGTGGATTCGATCCCGACCTATTCGGGTAAAAGCTGCATCGACCGCTCTCGCCGCTCTATAGTGGTGCAGGGTTGGCTCCGATCACTTTTTGGCGGCGTTGCCGGGGAGCTAACGCTTTTGGCTATCTATCTAGATAGTTTTGTGTATTGTGATACTAACCAATCCAGGTGGCCAAACAACAACAATGACCCTCTTGGAAATGTGATCCCGGGGGAGGAGGTTGATGACATCGGTGAGGATGAGGTGCCTCTTGTACCTCAAGGACAACGGAGAGGCCGCCAGGCCAATGCTAATGCCAATGATAATATTCCAGACCCTCCCCCACCACCTCCAAGAGTGGCCCCTCGGGTGCTTCCCAATCAAGGATATGCCAGTGCAATTGTCCCGCCCCAGATCCGGGCGGGCAATTTCCAAATTACCAATGTGATGCTGACCTTGCTGGAGCAACGAGGATATTTCACGGGTGCTCCCGATCAAAATTCTTACAAGCACCTCAAGGGCTTTGTTGATACATGTTGGGGGAGCAAGCAAACCAACGTGTCCGAGGATGCCTTGCGGTTGAGACTATTCCCTTTCTCTCTTCGGGGGAAGGCACTAGACTGGCTGGAGAGACTCCCCAACCATTCCATCCATACCTGGGATGAGTTGGCGGATAAATTCATTACGACGTTTTTCTCACTGGGGCACATGGCAACTTTGAGGGATGAAATCTTAGCTTTCAAACAAGAGCCCAACGAACCACTACATGAAATTTGGGAGCGATACCGGACCATGGTTAAGGAATGCCCTGGTAGAATCGATTCTACCTGGGATCCATGACTGAGGCAATGATACAACAGACATTCTATCGAGGCATTAACACAACAAACCAGTGCATAGTGAACCAATTAGCGGGGGGCAACTTCATGAACACGCCGTATAATCAAGCTTGTGAGATATTGGATGAGATGGCGGACACTTCTTCCGCTTGGCAAAGTAGAGCAAATGTGCCATAGGGTGACCCCACGGTCATTCACTTGCACAAAGAGCTCTATGATCATGGGCAGGCAATAGCAGAACTGACAACAACTATGAACTAGCTAGCAAAGGCACAATTACAACTGGTTCAAGCTCCACGACAAGTGAATGCTATGGAGGGTGTGAACATGTTAGTGAACAAACGAAGACAAAGAGGGCAACAGAACTAAGGGAATTCAGATGAATACAACCAAGATAGTGGTGGGTTCCAAGATGATGGGTATGAAGAGCAGAATGAAGAAGTGCAATATGTGAACAATTATCAAGGCCAAAGGGGCAATTCTTCCAACCAACAACAACAATGGAGATCCCAAGGCAATTGGGTAATCAACAACAAGGGAACAATAATTGGAGTAATCAACAACAAGGGAACAACAATTGGGGAAACAACAATCAAAATCCTAATTGGGGCAACCAGAACAACAGTCAGAACAATCAGGGAAACTGGGGTAACAACAACAATTGGGGTGGAAACGACAATCAGGGTGGTTGGAATAATAATAATCAGGAAAATCGGGGGCAAGGCTTTTAAAGGCCCCCAATGTATCAGCAACCGAGCAATCCATCCCCATTTCCATCCCAAGGTCCTAATTCATACAACAATGATATGGGGAGAATTGAAATGAAGTTTGAACAGATGATGAAAAAGAATGCTGACTCCGATGCTCAGTTAGCATCCCGCAATACTTCAATTAGAAACTTGGAGGTTCAGCTAGGCCAAATCTCACAGTCTTTGAATACTCGCCCTAAGGGGGCTCTACCTAGTGATACGGTAGTCAACCCGAAGGGTGGGAACCATACCAGTCAAGAAATGGCGTAATTACAAGAAGTGGACGAGGGGGTGATGTGAATGCCTCCAAACAAAACGAAATTTTAAGTGATGATGTTGAGTTGCAAGAGGATGAGATCCCTTTGGTGGTTGAGAATGTGATTGATGAGAACGTGAATGAAGAAGTGAGGATTGATATCAAAGATACCGAGGTGGAAACTCAGAATGATGTGAACCCGTCTAGGTAACACATAATAGACATGCCGGAAGCGGTTGTACCTAAAGCCAAGGCTCCTTTGCCAAGGCCACCTCCACTCTATCCTCAAAGGCTCGCAAAGCAGAAAAATGAGAACCAATTTGAAAAATTCATTGACATGATGAAGAGCTTATCCATTAATGTGCCTTTGGTGGAGGCTTTGGAGCAAATGCCTGGCTACGCTAAATTCATGAAAGATTTGGTGACGAAGAAAAGATCCATGGACCGTGAAACTATCAAGATGACCCACCAAGTTAGTGTTATAGTGCATTCAATGGCTCCAAAGTTGGAGGATCCCGGTGCTTTCACCATTCCTTGCACTACTGGAAGTACAGACTTTGCTAAAGCTCTATGTGATTTGGGGGCGAGTATCAACTTGATGCCCTACTCAGTTTTCAAGACTTTGGGTATTGGACAGCCGGGCCGACTTCCATGAGGTTGCAAATGGCAGATAGATCGATGAAGAGGCCCTTGGGTATAATAGATGATGTTCTCGTCTGGGTGGACAAATTCATCTTGCCAGCTGATTTTGTGATTCTTGATTGTGAGGTTGATTTTGAGGTACCTATAATCTTAGGAAGACCTTTCCTTGCTACTGGGAAGGCCTTAGTTGATGTGGATGCAGGAGAACTCACTTTCCGAGTGGGTGATGAAAAGTGGTCTTTCATGTGTGTAAGTCAATGAAGCAGGCCAACTGCACTGAAGTGTGCTCATTTGTGGATCTTGTCACGGTAGTGATAATTGATGATACTAGTGCAATGATCAATGTGGAGGACCTCTAGAGGCTGTTTTGTTAAATCTTGATGTCAATGAGGATGAAGGCCGGGTGGAGTGTGTCAATGCTTTACATGGAATGGGCTCTTACTCTTATGAGCTTCGGAAGCTATCCTTGGATCTTGAGAATAGGAAGACTCCGCCAACAAATCCCTCAATCGAGGAACCTCCGGTGTTGGAGTTGAAGCCGTTGCCTCCACACCTCAGGCATGAATTCTTAGGCCTTCAACTTTGCCAGTTATTCTTTCCTCTTGTCTTACTAACATGCAGGTATATGCCACATTGGCGGTGCTTCAAAAGCGGAAGAAAGCAATTGGATGGACTTTAGCTGATAATCGGGGAATAAGCCCCACCTTTTGTATCCACAAGATTATTCTTGAAGATGATGCAAAGCCCTCCTTGGAACATCAAAGGAGGTTGAATGAGGCAATGCAAGAAGTTGTGAAAAAGGAGGTGATCAAGTGGTTGGATGCCGGTGTTGTGTACCCCATCTCTGACAGCTCTTGGACTTCGCTGGTGCAATGTGTGCCGAAGAAGGGTGGTATGACCGTGGTGACCAATGCGCAAAATGAACTAATTCCTACCCGGACAGTCACTGGATGGAGGGTGTGCATGGACTACCGCAAGCTGAACAAAGTGACCCGCAAGGATCACTTTCCATTACCTTTCCTTGACCAGATACTTGATCGACTTGCTGGGCGTGCCTTCTACTATTTCTTGGATGGGTATTCTGGATACAACCAAATTTTGATTGCTCCGGAAGATCAGGAGAAGACTACCTTCACTTGCTCATATGGTACCTTTGCCTTTTCTAGGATGTCATTCGGGTTGTGTAATGCACCGGCTACATTCCAGCGGTGTATGATGGCCATTTTCACCGACATGGTGGAAGATATTTTGGAGGTGTTCATGGACGACTTCAGTGTTGTGGGTGACTCGTTTGATGAGTGTTTGAAGAATCTTGATAGGGTGTTGGCCCGGTGTGAAGAAACCAATCTTGTGCTCAATTGGGAAAAATGCCACTTCATGGTTGAGGAGGGCATAGTCCTTGGTCATAAAATTTCAAAACATGGCATAGAAGTGGACAAAGCTAAAATAGAGGTGATTTCAAGGCTTCCTCCCCCCACTTCTGTCAAGGGGGTTAGAAGTTTTCTTGGGCATGCGGGGTTCTACCGGAGATTTATCAAGGATTTTTCGAAGGTAGTGAATCCTTTGTGCAAGCTATTAGAAAAGGATGCCAAGTTCGTGTTCGATGAGGGATGTATGCAAGCATTTGAACTTCTCAAGCATAAGTTGACCACCACTCCTATTATTACCGCACCCAATTGGAGCTTGCCTTTCGAGCTCATGTGCGACGCGAGTGATGTTGCGGTTGGGGCAGTTTTGGGTCAAAGAGTGAGCAAAATGTTTCATCCGGTGTACTACGCGAGCAAGACAATGAATGATGCCCAAAGGAACTACACGGTGACTGAAAAAGAGTTGTTGGCTATTGTGTTCGCAATGGAGAAATTTCGGCCGTATCTCATGGGCGCCAAAGTCATAGTGCATACCGATCATGCCGCTCTTAGGTATTTGATGACGAAGAAAGATTCCAAAGCTAGGTTGATGCGATGGGTCTTGTTACTTCAAGAGTTTGATTTGGAAATTGTGGACCGGAAAGGTAGTGAAAACCAAGTGGCGGACCACTTGTCCCGCTTGGAGGAGGAAGGGAGGCCGTGTGATGGCCTAGAGATCAATGATACATTTCCCGATGAGCAACTACTTTCTGTGTCGTTGAATGATATGCCATGGTTTGCGGATGTTGCTAATTTCCTTGTGACTGGTATAATCCCGTGTGAGCTCTCTTCTAACCAAAGGAAGAAGCTCAAATGGGATAGTTTGGATTTCTATTGGGATGAGCCGTACTTGTTCAAGATTTGCACCGACGGAGTGATCCGAAGGTGTGTCCCAGAGGAGGAGCAGTTGAGTATCTTAGAGGCTTGTCACTCCTCTCCCTATGGTGGCCATCATGGCGGGGCGAGGACAGCTTCGAAGGTTCTTAGTTGTGGGTTTTACTGGCCAACTTTGTATAAAGATGCAAGTGAACTTGTGAAGAGGTGTGACGTATGTCAAAGAGCGAGTGGAATTTCGAACAAAGATGAGATGCCTCTCAACACCATTCTATAAGTTGATATTTTTGATGTGTGTGGCATTGATTTCATGGGCCCATTTGTAAGCTCATGTGGGAACACATACATTCTAATGGCGGTTGACTATGTTTCAAAGTGGGTAGAGGTCGTGGCTTTACCTAACAATGAGGCCCGGAGTGTTGTTGCGTTTCTGCAAAAAGAGCATTTTTACTAGGTTTGTCACTCCTCGTGCAATCATAAGTGATGGAGGGTCGCATTTTTGTAATAGAGCTTTTGACACTTTGCTTGCAAAGTATGGTGTCAATCACAAAGTTTCTACTCCTTATCATCCTCAGGGAGTGGCCAAGTTGAAGTCTCAAACAGGTAAATCAAGAGTATATTGTCAAAAACAGTCAATGCAAATAGGACCGATTGGTCAAAGAAATTGGATGATGCTCTATGGGCTAATAGGACTGCTTACAAGACTCCGATTGGTATGTCTCCATACCGGTTGGTGTTTGGGAAAGCTTGCCATCTTCCGGTTGAGTTAGAGCACAAGGCCATGTGGGCTTTGAGGAAGCTGAATCTTGAATGGGATGTGGCAGCAAATCTTCATGTGGAGCAGCTTAATGAACTTGATGAATTCCGATTCCATGCCTACTCTAGTTCGTCCTTGTACAAGGACAAGATGAAGTACCTTCATGACAAGTATGCTCGTAGCAAGGAGTTCAAAGTGGGTGATTTGGTTCTCTTGTTCAATTCTCGGTTACGTCTGTTTCCGGGAAAGCTTAAGCCAAAATGGAGTGGACCTTTTGAAGTGGTGCTTGTGACTTTGCTTGGTGCACTTGACTTGAAAAACAAAAATGGTGAGATCTTCAGGGTTAATGGGCACAGAGTCAAGCACTATCTTGGCAAGATTGATGACAGCCACGTGGTGGCAATGATCCATCTCAAGTGATTTGATGGTAACCTGCGTCGTGCCGCGACGTTAAATCAGGCGCTTCTTGGGAGGCAACCCATGTGTCTTTCTTTTTGTTTTTCTTTGATTTTCTTTTTAGTATAGGATTTGTTTTTGGACTAACTGGTTTTGAGATGTATGTAGGGTTGTTTTGATGCAGTGCAGGACCAAGTTAGGAAAAATGTGCACTCTCTGAAGTTTGCACTGCGGCCGCATTGCATTCCTTGCGGCCGCAGTGGCCTTAGTGTGGGGGCAACAATCAATGCGGTCCGCAGTGTTGATTGGTAAAAGAATGGGGTTCTCTGAAGTTCACCACCGCGGCCGCAAAGCATTTTGTGCGGTCCGCGGCGGACCACTGCGGCTGTAGAGCATTTCTTGCAGTCCGCGGTGGTTAACTCCCCAGTGCTTCATGATTCTGAGTACTGCCGACCGCGGTGCCATTTTGTGCAGTCCACGGTGGGTAGGTATAGTGGGTCCCAGGGTCATTTTCTATAAATAGGACCTCAGGTCTTCATTTACCCTTTTCGCTCTTTGCTCACGCATTGTCTCTCAATCATCTGTGTGCATCTCATATCTGGTACTTCAAACTCTTCCTAATCTTTAATTTTGTTTTATTTTATTTTAATTTGTTAGGTTCTTTTTCTTTTTCTTCCCTTTTTCTTTAAATTTGTAGCTTAGAGTTGCATAATAATGTTTAGATTAGGGTTAGTTAGTGTAGAATGATGATTAAACACCTAAAGGATCAATAATATGTGCAAATTAAGTAAAAATGTGAAGAAAAATTGAAACCCTAGGTTGGTGCTACTGAATGAGGTTCACCGCGGCCCGCGATGGAATTTTATGCGGACCGCAGTGGTAAAACTTCAGAGAGTAAAGGTTTGAGGACCGCGGCCACGGTGGATTTTGTGCGGTCCGTGGTGCCTTACCGCGGCCGCAGACCATTTTGTGCGGACTACGGTACCTAGAATCAGAGAGTGGGTAGTCTGACCCCCACCTCAATGCGGACCGCGGTGCCATTTTGTGCGGTCCGCGGTGGTCCCTTTGCGGCCGCACTACATATCTACTAATATTACCGAAAATATTGTTCAAATACTTTTACGAGAAGGTTTTATCGAAAACGTCCGCAGTCTGCTGTCTGCAACTGTCTTCCTCTCTGTCTGCAATGATTTTCTTGACTAATTCTTCTAATACTGTGATACTAACAAACTTCAACTGAATTCCACTTGCAGAAAATGGTCAAATCACGAGGCGGTGGTGACAAACAAAAGGGAAAAGCTGAGTCCTCCAGGGGTAGGGGACGAGGAATGATACTATTGACCCCCCAAACTCGGCAGGCAATTAAGGAGACCAGAAAGTCATTAAGGGCTGCTGATAGAGCTGCTTCCCATTCAGAGGGAAGTGAGTATTTGCCCTCCCGGGAGGCATCCAATTCTGAGTCAGTGCCGAAATATATGGCTGACTTCTCGGAGAGGATGAGACTGAGAGATGAGCCTACCCCTCAGGGATCTCCCACTGCTCAAGCTTCAATTCCAATTTCTTCTAAGTTGTCTGAGGGCTCAGCCGAGAGCAATGACAGTGCCTCTTCTACCTCACCTACAGCATCACCACCCGGTGAGGATCCCGTAGAAGGAGAAGGAGGGGTGAGCCCCAAGTAGGAGGGGATTGGTTTGTGAGTGAAGTGTCTTACCACAAGTTCAGAGAATGGTGGCCCGAGAGGAAGCTGATACTTGAACGGACTTTCATTGATAGAGACCTCTTGCCTCACAACCCTAATATGAGGAGGCAGTTCAGAGAGAGAGTGGGCTGGGAATACTTCACAGGCAATGTTGAGGATGCAAATGAGCACCTAGTTAAGGAGTTCTACACCAATGCTGGCCACATCAAAAAGGGCACGAAAGTGACTAAGATGCGAAATCTAACAGTGAAATTTGATGGGAAGACAATCAATGACTACCTGGGCTTTATGGAAGAAGATGACTCACTGTATTTGGAGAAGGTAGCATTGGGAGAGGCAGTCTGTCCGTGGTTAGCAGAGTACCTGGCACTCCCGGGTACCACCCCAGCTTGGTTGACAGCAGGAGTCCAGATTTTGAGGAGGACTCTAAACTTTGAAGCAAAGGGTTGGGAGACGTTCGTCTGCAGCAGGTTGGATCCCACCACTCATGATAACTCCATGCCTATCTCTCAGGCAATCTTGGTGGCTTCTATCATAGCAGGGTACCCGATCAACGTCGGGAAGGTGATGTCTGAGGTGATCACACGGGTGGTCAATGAAAATGATAGATCATACTCCTTCCCAAATTTCCTGACTATGTACCTGGATGACTTGGAGGTGGACAAGAGGAGATTTGATGTGAAGGTGAAGCCAAAGGCACCTTTTTCCTGGTACAGCCTGCAGAGTGATGACAACCCCAAGGGCTAAGATCCTAAAGGCAAAGCCACTGCTTCTACTGGCCAGTCTGAAGAGCCAGTAGTTGTAGTAGCTCCCTCTCAGCCTCCCTCAGCTACCCCAGCTACTGCCCCAGGACCTTCTACTACCACTGCCACAGATATCCCCTCATCTTCGGCCTACCTATTGACTGCCCACCGCTTGAGCCAGACCCTTGCAAGTATCAACAACTGGATGCAGGCAGCCACTTCTAAGCTGTCTGTGCTTTCTACCTCGATGGAAGCCCAGTCTGTACCACCTCAGCCACAGGTCCCGCAGTCGGTGGAGGACACTCTCAAGGAGCTTCTGGAGAACTAGAAGAAGCTCCTGGAGAACCAGCAGTTGATCTTGGATGCTGTAGATGCTCATGGGAAAGCACTGAAAGATCTAGCGAAGGAAACCAAGAAGCTGAGGAAGACTCGAGCATCAAAGGAGTCGGTAAAGGAGTTGAGGGTAGAGGTGAAGAGAATGAAGACTGCTGATCAATTGCCTTTGGAGATATTATTGCAGGACCCGACCCCAGCAGTCCAGCCTGAGCAGGAATTGGAGAGGCCAACAAAGAGAAAGAGGGCGATTCCCCGTGCTGATGATGCAGTGATAGAGTTGGCAGAGCCTCAGGAAGGCTCCTCTAGCCAGCCCCAGGTTCCAGTACATTCCCAGGACCCAGTGCAAACACAGGTTACATGGATCTAGTCATAGGTTCCCAGTAGTCCGAGGACCTAGGGACCCAGGCTCATGATCCTATGCAGACGGAGGACCAATAGGGAGTTTTCTCTTTACTCTCTATCTTTTATTGATCTTATTTTGGTTAGTTAGCATTGAGGACAATGCTAGCTTTCATTTGAGGGGGTAGCCCTATTTTGATGACATTGGGTTGTATATATGACACTACTTTCTTTTTATGCTTTGATTTTCACTTTTGGTATGTACATAATTGTCACGACCCAAAATCCCACCACAGACGTCGTGATGGCACTTAGTCTCTAAGACTAAGTAAGCCGATTTTAATAACGATTCAAGCCATTTTTTATATAAATAGAAACAAGTGTCGAAACCAACAGCGGAAATATGTTATAACAACTTCCCAAGACTGGTAATACTGAGTCACGAACTCTAACTGAATACATGCAATTATCTCAAGGATCGAATATATAATACTGTTTGAATAAGAGTTGATAGTACAATAAAATAGAAAGACCCCAAGGAACCGCGACGACCAAGCAGCTCTACCTTGAATCCTTACGATCAACACACTAACTCTGTCCGAGTCCGATATCTCCAATACCTGGCTCTGTACAAAAATGTACAGAAGTATAGTATGAGCACACCACAGTCGGTGCCCAGTAAGTATCAAGACTAACCTCGGTGGAGTAGTGACGAGGTACAGTCAAGACTCTTACTAGTCAAATAACCTGTGCAAAATAGCAGTATACAATAGTACTGGAAAGCAACTAGCAGTGATAGCAACAAAAATCAACCAGTGATATAAACAGCAACGCAACAAGAACACTATAAATATTGTTCAACAACTAATGAATACAAGTACAACCAATTAACCAAGTCCTTCAAATGTACATCTTTCATCCATAAGTTTTTCAAATAATAATCCTTAGAATATAATTCTTTCCAATAAATATATTTTGTACTTCCTTCGAATAATTATCTTTCAAATAATATTTTTCGAATATAATTCTTTCAAATAGAAGTCACCCCGTGACACCTCATTTCATAATCATAAAATACGGGTCTCAGCCCATGTTCGTATTTCCACGGTACCTCGTGCCAATATTTCATATCATAATTGTACGGACAATTCACGTACCAACAATAAATTCATCATTTATCCCCGGCACCTCGTTCCCATATCATAACCCGCCCGGCAATATCCTCAGGCTCATAATTTCAACATATATCTTACTATTATCAAAGTTTACTGGATTCATAAAAATAAATTTCACAATATATAAAAGAAATCATCAGAAAATCACAACATCACATAAAAATCACCAATACAATATCCTCACATCACCACATATCATCCCTGACAATAGCCACCCTTATCTCTCCTATAGCCGCCCTTATCACTCCTATAATAGCCACCCTTATCGCTCCTATATTAGCCTCCCTTATTGCTCCGTTTAATATCCATCCTTATTGCTCCGCCCAGACAATATCCAAACACATCACCATAGTGAAATGCCACCCTTATGCCCACATCATACCAACAGTGGAATGCCACCCTTATCCACCGCATAACCGTAATCCAAATCACACAACACTTTACACGGATATTACCACGACAACACAAAATAATAATTCATATTATAAATTGCCCATAGGCCACAACCAATTCAAAAGATACAACAAAATTAATTAATCTCACAGCAAATAGCCCAAGGCTCCACAATGTACATAAAACCTCGATAACAACAAAAAAAAAGATGGAAAAATTAACTTAGCATAAGATGACACCTTCTTAAATCCAAAGTTTCGATAAATATATTAATACCTCAGTTTAAACTTGCTTAATTAGTTATTTGTAGAATGGAAAATCCATGATATAATTATTTCCAAGAAATATCAAATCAACAAACACACGGAATTCACATAAAAATCCAAATGGAAATTTTCACCAAATTATCATATAAATACAAACTCGACAACCAAGGAATAAAGCATGACAATCAAGGATTTACTAAGTGTCAACCATTTTCAATTAGATACATACGGGCGTCAACAAATTTTAACCGATATAACTTGCACATCTAAACCAAGCACGTACTCGTCACCTCGCGTACATGGTTTTCAATCACACAACTTCCACATAAGACTCAAAGCCTAAGGGGTAATTCCCCCACACAAGGTTAGGCAAGATACTTACCTTTTTGAAGTTAGGCCGATATTCTACAGTAGCCTTCTTGCTTGAATTGACCTCCGGATAGCTCAAATCCATCCAAATTAATTGTATAGCTTCATTAAAATTCATCGGAAACAATTCCGGATAATATAACATCGACTTAAAATTTCACATTCAAAAAGTCAACCAAAATTCAACGTGGGACCCGCCTCTCGGAACCCGACCTAATTTTCACGAAATCTGAACACCCATTACGATACGAGTTTAACCATACTAATTTTAACAAATTCCGACATCGGATTGGCTTCCAAATCTTAAATTTTTGTTTTTGAAAGATTCGCTAAAAATTTGATTTTTCTTCCATCTAAATCCGTATTAAACGATGAAAATAACCATGGATTTATGAAATACAAACATATTCGTGTATAGGACACTTACTTGAGTCGAAATCGTAAAGAACACCTCAAAATCGTCCAAGAACCGAGCTCCAAAAATTCCCAAAACGAAATGAAAGGTCACTGATTTTCGATGCCTTATGTTTCTGTCATTTCGGATTATGCGGACTGAATTGCACGCCTGCGGAGTCTCTTCTGCGACAAAAGCGTCGCTTCTGCGATCAACACTGGACAGTCCAACGCTCGCACCTGCGCAATCATTTTCCGCTTCTGCGAAGCTCGCAGGTGCGACTGTCTCGCGCATCTGCGCAAAGTTCCGGCTTCTGCAGCTTCTTTGTACGCTGCTGCGATGCCTTCCCCAGCCATGGCCAATTTTGCTTCTGTGAGGAGCTGCTTCATTTCTTCGGGGTTGCTTTTGCGAGCTAAAAACGCTGCTGCAAAGTCCCATGGTGTATTGCCCAGCAGCCATGATCTTCCTCATTTCTCATTATTATCTCGTAAGCTTAGTGTAAAGCATCTCTATTTATTTTTCATAGTAGAGCCTAAATATTGATGTTTTATTCTCAAATTTGCAGTTGTATATCAGTTTACTCAACAAAAATCTTCTAGCATTTAAACTTGTCCTGACACCAACATGGGTAATTAAAATAGAAGTGTCTAAGAAATGTCGCACCTGCGTTCCAGTGATCACACCTGCGATGTCGCAGGTGCGCAAACTTGTCCGCTTCTGCGATGAGCTGCCAGCCTTCATAATCTCGCTTCTGCGATGCTCATCTCGCTTCTGCGAGGACGCACCTGCGCCCATAATTCCGCAGGTTCGATTCTAACAGCTTGGGGCAGCAATTTCAGCAGCTATCTCGGTCCGAAATTTATTCCGTTAACCTTCCGAAATTCATCTGAGGCCCTCAGGACTTTAACAAAATATACCAACATGTCCCAAAATACAATACAAACTTAGTCGAGGCTTTAAACCACGTTAAACAATACTAAAATTTCGAATCGCGCCATGAATCGAATTATGAGTTTTCAAATCTTCCAACTTCTATATTTTGCGCCGAAACATATCGAAACATTCCGGAATGACTTCAAATTTTGCATGCAAGTCATAAATGACGTAACGAAGCTGTTCCAATTTTCGGAATCGAAATCTGACCTCGTTATCAAAATTTCAACCTTCGGACGATTTTTTTCCAAAATCTCATATTTTCCAACTTTCGCCAAAATGCGTCGAATTGTCCTACGGACTTCCAAATCCAAATCCGAACATACGCCTAAGTTCGAAATCACCATACGAAGTTATTGACATCATCAAATCTCCATTCCGAGGTCGTTTGCTCAAAAGTCAACTCTCCGGTCAACTCTTTCCATTTAAGCTTCAAAATAGAAATTTTTCTTTAAATTTAATTCTGAATCTTCCGAAAACTAAACTCGACCACACACGCGAGTCATAATACATATTACGAAGATGCTTGAGACCTTTAGTCATTGAAAGAGGCGTAAATTCTTGAAACGACAAGTCGGGTTGTTACAATAATTTTACCATTTTAGTTCACTTTTTGTACTTTTGCAACTTTGGTCTGTATATAAAGTTACTTTCTGATGTATATATTCATTCTCCCTTATGTATATTCGACTAAATCCCCTCTTGTACATATTCATTTTACTTTCCGCATTTTTTCTTCTTTACTAGCTTCTTATTTCATTTTGATAGCTTCTTATTTTTAGTTTTTTGCGTGCAATAAGCTTTTGATTTTCTTAATGCCACGGTTCTTTCCAAAGGTGGAATTTGTGTGAACCAGGTGGCTCTTCCCGATGATGGATGGCATGACAACCTTCTTAAGGGTTTGAGTCTTTTTTCTTTTTCTTTTTGTGTAAATAATAGCTAGTGACTAGTGGTTCCTCAAGCAAAGCTTCACTTGGGCCTAACACATTTGCCTTCAATCCTATGGTCAAAAGCAAATTGTTGTGCATAGGATGGTGAAAGTTGTGACCTTGAGACTCTTGTGTTGGCCGATAATCATCAAGTGGTTTTTCGGGACCATTGTGTTGCTCAAATCTTAGCTAAGGTCGTTGTGGCCCCCCGACTCTGTCTCTTTAGCAATCCTATAGCTTGTGTGGTGTGAATTTGAATTGCAAGTCCAAGTCCCGTGCCATTAGTCTAGAACTTGCCCTGAATGTTTGTCTATGCGAAATCCTAAGTGTAGTTTGACTTGAGAAGTGATTATAGGCTCTCCTTGATCCAAATGATATCTTGAAAACATCCATAGCCTACCAATGATAATATCCCAAGTCAACCCCTTTGAGCCATAGCCCTTTTTCCTTCAAAAACCATAATACAAGCCTTTACCCGTTTCGAAAAGACCCTCTCTTGGCACCCATTCTTTCCTTAGCACATGGCAAAAACATAAGTTTGGGGGGAGAGACGAGGAATGCAACAAAGTGGTAAAAAGGTACAAAAGCAAAGAAAAGGAAAGGCAATGAAAAAGAGAGAAAAATCAAAAAGTCAAAAAGAATGAGCAATATAGAAGAAATGAAGGGATTGAATAAAAGTAAAGTGATGAAAGGCGTGGAAAGCCTAAAAAGGGAGAAAAGGTTTGAAATGAACAAGAAAGAGTGACAGTGTGCTCTCTAACCCCTAAGAAAGAAGTAAATGACTTAAAAAGTCAAGAGAATGTGTGCCAAAATAAAGCAAATGAAGTGCTTAAGGGAATATGGAACCTACTTAGACCAAATATTTCCTACCCTGAACCAAAAGCCTTCACGATAACTCCACAAAAGCCCTATATGATCTTAAGTTGAACGAAGCTTACATTAGTGGTGACTCACATAAGGGGCAAGCTTATGGTACTTAGAGCCGGACTTGTGACTTTTCTTTGAGAGAGATGAGAGTGTTTCCACTATCCTCGTTCTGAGTGTTACAATTTGAAAGTGAGGTTTTCTTAGGGAAAGTTGAAGATGTATGAGTTTGGGTTCCACAATGACCAAAGTAGTAAAAAGAGTTTCTTTGGTAAGTCGAGTCAATCCTTGATGCTCTTGTGTCGCACTAAAACCATGGTGTTTAAAAGGTTGAATGTTGTCAATGACTCATTTGATTTGAGGGTAATTGTTAGTCCCAATTGATGCTAGATGAAGTCACTTTAGGTCAGCTGAATTTTCTTGGTTTTACTCTTAAGAGGTGGGACTTATTTTGTTTGCTTGAGGACAAGCAAAAGCTTAAGTTTGGGGGAGTTGATAACTAGGGATTCTAGTTCATTTTCTGCTCCTTTTCACTTGAGTTTTGATTAAAAATATATACAAAATAGTCCCAAAGGCTTACATGTTGTACTTGTTTGCAGGGTTTGGTCAAAAAGCTGACAATTAGTCAAAACCAGCTCAAAAAAGAGTGAAACATGCACAAGTACCAAGAACAAGTCAAAGCACAGCTGCAACAGACTCACTGCGGCCGCAATCCATTTAGTGCGGTCCGCAGTGAGGAGATTCAGAGAGATGGAAAATTGGAGCTTAAAGCAGTACGGTCCGTGGAGGTTTTATCGCGGCCGCAGAAGCCTCTATGCGGCCGCAATCCATTTTATGCGGTCCGCAAAGAGGAAGGTTCAGAGAGTTGGAGGTTTGGATAATTGAAACCAATGCGGTCCGCGGAGAATTTTGTGCGGACCGTAATGAAGCCACCGCGGCCGCGGTGCATTTTGTGCGGCCCGCTGGACAGATTCAGAGAGCCAAAAACGTCAAGCCAAAAGCCTCACCGCGGCCGCGGTGCATTTTCTGCGGTCCACGGTACCTCCGCAGGGGTATTTTTGTCCAAAAAATTTGGCCTAGTATAAATACTTTCTTTTCACATTTTTAGGTCATCTTTTGTAATCTGACTTTGGGCTGAGCGCGTGAACGATTGTTTTGTTCCATTTTGAGTAATTTGTAGCTACTTTTGCACTGAATCTTCATCATCTTAGTTTGTAATTAAATATTATGGGTTATTCTTCATCTAATTTCTTGTTTTCTTCCATTATTATGAGTAGCTAGACCCATTAGCTAGGGTTGTGGCTCAACCCTAGTGTGGGTATTTGATGGGTCTTGTGTTTTAATGCTTAGATGTTTATGGGTGCTTGATATTTGGACTGATTTGTTTTTTGTATGTTGGACTAGTGGTAGCAAATACTAATTTGTGCCTAAGTGACCTGGGCTCTTCTTGAGAAAGAGAGCTTAAGTCTAGGAAATCAGTCCAACAAGAAATTGGGGCGTACTCAAGAGATTGATAGCCCCAATTAAAGGGTTAAATCTAGAGATAGTAATACTCGACTTGAGCCTACACTGCTTGTGTCACGCCCCAAAATCCGAGGAGCGCGACCGGCGCTCAACCGAGTAAACCAAACCGAGCAAGCCTGTTAGGTCTCATTCTACCCAAACTAATTCATGAATAAATATGAGATGGACTCCATTAATCAAATTCTATAAACATATCATTAACGATTTCAATTTCATTTTCATTAGCAACTTCATTCACCATTTTAAAGGTATTCCTAGTTTTATACATCATTGCCAATCATCAATATTTCTATTTTAAATCCCAATACCCGACACTACCCACAACCTGTCTACGGAGCCTCTAAATACAACTGAAGAATAATATGGAAATGCCGGCAACAAGGCTCCGGCTATACCTTACAGAAATACCAAAATAAGACTCCAGGAAGAAAAGCGGCATGAGCCACGCAGGGCCCGGAGAGGAAAGGGGCTCACCAATACAGCTGACGGAAAGTGGGGGAGGTGCTACTGTCGGTGGACTGAAGTACCTGCTATAGAACCACCTACAATCATAACAAGAATGTAGCGCCCCCGGCAAAAGGGACGTCAGTATATTTGAATTGTACTATTATGTATGAACAAACTTTATCCCAAGTAAAATCAATCAATACACAAATAACGAACAGTAATAGAATCAACAATCAACGCACATGAAAGGAACAACCAAGGCCAAACAAGTTTCACAATCTCTCCTTTTCCCCTTTCAACATCATTTAATCATATAGATGATTTCACAAACTTTCATTTCGATAGTGATAATGATCATATTCCATCCTTATTACCTCGGCCACCCTTATTACCTCGGCCACCCTTATCACCACAACCCACACCTTATTACTTCGTGTTGCGGCGCGCAACCCGATCCCACCGAACAATCACATTTCACACAACAACAACAACAAACAATACATCACAAGAACCATCATTTCAAGGAAACACAAGTTCATATCAACAATTCATACATTTGGGCCCATGGCACCATAACTGTCACCAAGACGTAATTCATGTACAAGGTGTTGTCGTAATCGTTCAACTTATTTACGTCATTTCACAATACCCTCTTTCATTACTTACCACGCAGGGTTTTTAGCCATTATACACATTCCCACATTTGGACACATTAACATTCTTTCATTCCTTAACACATACTTCCATGTCGGCATCCTCAAGCATTTACAAACTTTGCACATAATAAGGTAGGCACATCAAATCACTTCTCACAATCACATATAACTTGGTGGTAATGAAATTAACTAAGACAATCAATACACATATTGTCATACAAGGTACATATACCGTATGCTCGTCACAACAAGGGGATTCTACAAGAGTTAAAGTTAGCCATACATACCTCGTTTAAGCTTTCCTTAAGTTACTACAACGTTCCGAAAATTCTAGCAATTCCAATCTACTTTGAGACATAACAAAATTGAACACAAATTAGAAAGGTATTCATGATTTCAGCTCATTTGAGCATTTTATCAAATACTAATTGAGCATCTTAAGTTCAAATCTCTTTTTCAAGGTTTTCCTTTATTCCCTAACCAAATCTTTACTTGTTTATGTTCAACAATCTTTCCACAACCCTAATTTATAAATGCATGTATACATAATAGTATTACACCCAAGAATCAAACCTCAATACCCCATCTTGTACCCCAAACTCGAAATTAAAGCCTAATGTATAGAATCTTACCTCTTAAATGAAGAACTTGTGATTGGGTTCTTTGATTCTTGAAGATTGATGCAAGATTGGATGATTGAATGTTGGGTTCTTCCTTCTCTCTCTAAAATTCTCTCAACTCTCTCTAAAATCGGTGGAAAAATGACCCCAAATGAAGCCCCAAAGTCTATATATGAAAATGGGGTCGGGTTATAAAAATAGGAAGATTAACCCTCCGAATGCGGGTCTGCGATCGCATAATGGACCGCAGAATGGGTATGCTGGCCGCAAACGCGTTGCAAAACTCAGTGCCCAAAACTGGGCTACACTGGTCCAGTTTGCGGCCAGATTTGCGATAGCAAATCAAGTATGCGGACCGCATAATGGTTTTTGCGATCGCATATCTAACACAGGATCGCATTTTTCCAGCCTTGGTAATTTGATCATAACTTTGTGTAGGAATGTCCAAATGACAAACGGTTTGAAGAGTTGGAAACTAGACTCGAAGACCTTTCATTTGATAGGTTATTGATCACATAAAACCTTATACATATTTAGATAAGCTCATTCAAAGTATGGACTAGTGCAAGCTTATTTGGAATTTTAGCCTATTATGAACTTTTCCAATTTTTCTTAGACTTAGGCCTTTGGACCCCAAATTACTTACCATAAGACTTATACACATATTTACCAAATCCAATTGATGTACACCATGTTAATAGCACATAAAAATATTATAATACACCTACGTGGCAAAACGCAATTCTAGGTTACTTAGCGAAATTTTCCGGGGCCTTACAGCTTGCTTAATTTCGACACCCAATTGGTCTTGAGAAAGTCAACTCGGGAAAAGTCACTCAAGCTATCGAGAGGTATAGAGTGAGTCGTGTCGTGCAAATGGCTATATCGCGATCCCAAACATAACATATTTTCCTTATACTTAGGAACCCGTCAAGTATTCACCTAGGGGGAAGTCACTTCCCTAGTGCCTCGTTACCTATTAGACAACCCTTTAGCAAGTATTCTTAGTTAAATTTAGCATCTCATAGTATAAAAAAAATAGAAGTAATCAGAAGAACAACTATGATTGGAAGCGTAATTAAGAGCATTACACATTGCTAGTTTAGATGGGTATCCAATTCCCAGATCAAGCTCCCTGTGGATTCGATCCCGACCTATTCGGGTAAAAGCTGCATCGACCACTCTCGCTGCTCTATAGTGGTGTAGGGTTGGCTCCGATTAGATGGCCACTATTCGCAATTGCAAACAAATCATCGCAAATGTGATGATAGCAGAAATGTTGTGACTTCGCATTTGCAAGTTCGCAATTGCGAACCCCAGGTTGCAATTGCGACATCTGCAACTCGTCAAAATTTGAGTTAGATGGGATTTTCTCTCATTCTTCAAAATTTCAAACCTAGAGAACCCTAGAGGCGATTTTCCCAAGAGCCCTTCCTCCCCAATTCATTGGTAAGTGATTTTAACCTATTTTCTTTCAATCTTCCATTATATTTTATAATATTTCAACCTAAAATCTAGGATTTTCATGGTGGAAATTGGTGGTTTGGGTAGAATTAGGAATTTTTATAAAATTAGAATTTAGACCTCATATTGAGGTTGAATTTCAAAATAAATTACATAACCTGGCACGGGGGTGAATGGTAATCGGGTTTTGATCCGAATTTCGGGTTTGGACCAAGCGAGCCCGGGGGTTGACTTTTGTTGACTTTTTCAATAATGACCTAAATTGAATCTTTTGCAATCGTGGGTAGTTCCTAAGGCTTATTTTGAATCGTTTGGTAGGTATTTGCTAGATTTTGTTGGTTTGGAGGCTTGTTTGAAAGGAAAAGTCGTGGTTGAGCTTTGAGTTGATCTTTGGAGCGAGGTAAGTGTCGTGGTTAACCTTGACTTGAGGGATTAGGAATTGTTTGCCTATTTGCTACTAGTTTAAATGTTGGGTACAGTGTATATGTGAGGTGACGAGTAAATATGCGTTGTTGTTAGGTTAAAGCATGCGAGTGGAACTTGTTTCTTTAATTTAGAGCTTTCTTTGAACATGATATCCATGCTTAGACTAGTTAATTACTAAATTGAACGTTCTTTCCGCGTTTATGGACTATCTGTGATAATTGAGAATTGTTTCTGAAGATGAGGTTGGTATTGTGGAACCATGTTTTACGTAAGGTTTGTTCTTGTTCATTCTATCTCCCTGTAGTTATATGTTCATTGTTATATGGTAAGGGAGAGTGTTAATGCACGAAAGGTTATGTCGTGCCATATGTGAGTGTTAATGCACGAAGGGTGATGTTGTGCCATATTTTGAGAGTTAATGTACGAAGGTGATGCCATGCCGTTATTTCTATTTCATAGTGGGTTGAGAGTTAAAGCACAAAGGGTGATGCTGTGCAGTTTCATTCATTAAGTTTATTCGTGTTACTGGTTAAAAGCTTATTGATTGTTCTAGCTATCATCTCCAGCTGTAGTTATCTTATCTTGTAACCCCCTTTCACATGTCCCCTCCCAATAGTACATGTTTAGCCATTATTTGTCGTAATTTTGCACGTATATTGTTATCTGCACAGGTTTATTTACGTGGGTGTCCTGCCATCGCCTTGTCACTACCTCGTCGAGGTTAGGCTCGAAACTTACGAAGTACATTGGGTTGGTTGTACTCATACTACACTCTGCACTTCTTGTGCAGATTTTGGTACTGGTCCTAGCTGTCCGTGAGACGTTTCAGCTCGAAACTGCTTTTGGAGACTCGAGGTAGATCTGCTGGCGTCCGCAGACATTGAAGTCCCCTTCCACTTTCCCCTTATATACTGTTCTTATCATCTAGACAGTTGAACTTATTTCAAACTCTGTATGTTGAAACTCTAGAAACTCGTGAATTACGACTCCAGATCCGGGTTGTACTAGATATTATTGGTTTTTATGTTACTCCGCACTCAGTTTTAGTTTTAAATTGGCTTGATTGATTTTACTTATTGAAATTGATTAAAATTAGCTTAAAGATCATCGAACGTTGGCTTGCCTAGCAAGTGAAATGTTAGGCGGCATCACGGTCCCGAAGGTGGAAATTCTGGATCGTGACAAGTTGGTATCAGAGCACTAGGTTGCCAAGGCCTCACAACTCATGAGCAGGCTTAGTAGAGTCTGGAGGATCGGTACGGAGACGTCTGTACTTATCTTCCAGAGGCTATGAAGTTTAGGAACAAATTTCACTTCTATTCTTCTCTGTCGTGCGATTTTATTCTCCCATGGCTAATTGAATTATTCTACTATTGTTGTCTCATAGATGGCGAGAACATGTACTGCATCTTCAGTTGGACAGCAGCCGGAGCCCCCAATGGCAGCTCTACTAGGGGAGAAGACGGGGACGAGGTCGCACTAGAGGCCGAGGCAGGGGCATAGCTCAGCCTAGAGCTCGAGCAGCAGCACCAGCAGTGGAGCCTCAGGTGGAATTTGATGAGGAAGTTCCAGCTCAAACTGTACCAGTCGGACCAGTTCAGGTCCCGGAGGGGTTCATCGCCACTCTAGTGCTTCAGGACGCTCTAGTCCGTTTGGTGGGCCTTATAGAGAGTGTGGCCCAGTCCGTTACATTTCCTATGGCACCAGTTGTCTCTCTGGCTGGGGAGGAGCACAGACTCCCGCTACTCACACTCCAGAGTAGATGGATACCCAGTATTAAACTCCAGCAGCCCAGCCAGTTAGGGTAGTTCAGCCGGTTGTTGCGGCACAGGCCGCTGATGGACTCGCCATGTCTTTAGTGGGTTTATTGAGATTGGAAAAGTTAACAAAGATCTTCCCAATTCACTTCAGTAGCGCACCTTCTGAGGATCCACAGGATTATCTTGACCGCTGCCATGAGGTACTGCGGAACATGGGGATAGTTGAGACCAATAGGGTCGATTTTGCTGTGTTTCAGATGACGGGTTCCGCCAAGAGGTGGTAGAAGTATTTTGTATCGACCAGACCAACTGGGTTGCCTGCTCTTACTTGGAACCAGTTCTCTCAACTATTTCTTGAAAAGTTCCTTCCTATCACACTGAGAGAGGATTATCGTAGGCAGTTTGAGCGTCTCCAATAGAGTTGTATGTCAGTCACTCAGTACTAGGCCCGTTTTGTGGATCTAGCTCGTCATGATATTCTTCTGCTTTCTACCAAGAGAGAGAGAGAGGGTGAAGAGGTTTATAAGGGTCTCACTCATCCTATCAAGCTACAGATGGCCAAGGAGATGGGGGGTGAGATTTCCTTTCAAACGGCTTCTAATGTCGCTAAGCGTATCGAGATGATTCTAGCACAAGAGAGAGGTCAGGGGTCTGATAAGAGGCCTCGTCATTCTGGTGGGTTTAGTGGTGCCTCATCTGGAGGCAGGGGTACTTTCGGTAGAGGTCATCCTCCCAGGCCATTTCATTCAGTGCTCCAGGCATCCCACAGTGCTTCAGGTGGTCGCGATCCTTATATACCTCATTTTAGCTAGCCTACAATGCACTACCAGCTCCTATCAGTGCATCTCTACTCCAGAGCTTTCAGGGTGGTTACTCAGGTCGACATGGTCAGTTTCAGGTTCAGCGGTCACAGCAGCCGAGGTCCAGTTATACTTGTGGTAATTCGAGGCACATTGCTAGATTTTTCCCTCGGGCACCGAGCAGCTCACAACATCGGGTTCTCGTGCCATGGTCTTGGCATCGGGTGCTTCGCTGCCCGCTCAGCCAGCTGGAGGTAGGGTTCAGGCAGCTAGAGGAGGAGGTCAGGCCATTAGAGGTGGAGGTCAGGATGCTAGTGGTGGAGGACAAACAGCTAGGGCCCGTCCTAGAGATGTAGTTCAGAGTGGTGGGGCCCAGCCTCGATGTTATGCTTTCCCAGCCAGGCCTGAGGCTGAGTCATCTGACGCTGTCATCATAGGTGTTGTTTCAGTTTTCCATTGAGATGCCTCACTTCTATTTGATCCGAGCTCTACTTATTCTTACGTGTCATCCTATTTTGCTTCATATTTGGTTGTACCTCGTGATTCTTTGAGTGATCCAGTGTATATGTCCACACCTGTGGGAGATTCTATTGTTGTAGATCGTGTTATTGTTCGTTTGTGGTTACTATTGAGAGTCTTGAAGCTAGCGTAGATCTCCTACTTCTCGATATGGCTTATTTTGATGTCATTTTAGGTATGGATTAGCTGTCACCTTATCATGCTATATTGGATTATCATGCCAAGATGGTGACCTTAGCCTTGCCGGGGTTGCCTCGATTAAAGTAGAGGGACTCCTTGTCATTCTACCAGCAGGGTTGTCTCTTATGTTAAGGCTCAGCATATGGTCGAGCAGGGGTGTCTAGCTTATTTGGCTTATGTCCGCGATTCTAGTGCAAAGGTTCCTTCCATGGATTCAGTACCAGTTGTTTGTGAGTTTTTAGAGGTGTTTCCTGCAGACCTGCTGGGGATGCCACCCGATAGGGATATTGACTTGGCTCCAGGCACTTAGCCCATTTCTATTATACCATACCGTATGGCCCTGCCAGAGTTGAAAGAATTGAAGGAGCAGTTACAAGATTTGCTTGATAAGGGCTTCACTAGACCTAGTGTCTCGCCCTGGTGTGCGCCTGTGTTTTTTGTGAAGAAGAAAGATGAATCGATGAGGATCAGCATAGATTACCGGCAACTGAACAAAGTCACCATCAATAACAAGTATCCATTTTCAAAGATTGATGACTTATTTGATTAGCTTCAAGGTGATAAGGTGTTTTCAAAGATTGATTTGAGGTCTGGCTACCATCAGTTGAGGATCGGGGAATCCGATGTCCTTAAGACAACTTCTTGGACGCAGTATGGGCATTACGAGTTTTTAGTGATGTTATTTGGGCTGACAAATGCCCAGCAACATTTATGGATTTGATGAACTAGGTGTTCAAACCCTATTTGGATTTCTTTGTGATTGTGTTTATTGATGATATCTCGATCTACTCTTGTATTCGAGATGAGCACGAGCATCGTATTGTGTTTCAGACTCTGAGAGACAACCAGTTATATGCTAAGTTTTCAAAATGTGAGTTTTGGTTGAACTCAGTCGCTTTCTTGGGGCACGTCGTATCGGCAGACGGCATTCAGGTGGATCCTAAGAAGATTGAGGCAGTTCAGAACTGGCCTAGGCCTACTTCAGCTACAGAGATCTGGAGTTTCTTGGGTTTGGCGGGGTATTACCGTCGGTTCGTAGAGGGCTTTTCATCTATTACAACTCCATTGACCAGGTTGACCCAGAAAGGTGCCCTGTTATGATGGTCAGACGAGTGTGAGGCGAGCTTTCAGAAGCTCAAGACTACTTTGACTACGGCGCCAGTGTTGGTGGTTCCCACAGGTTCAGGATCTTATACGGTGTATTGCAATCCATCTCGTATTGGGCTTGGTGCAGTATTGATGCAGGATGGCAGGGTGATTGCATATGTGTCACGGCAGTTAAAGGTTCATGAGAAAAATTACCCTGTTCATGACTTAGAGTTAGCAGCCATTGTTCATGCGCTGAAGATTTGGATGCACTATCTTTACGGCGTGTCGTGTGAGGTATTCACGGATCATCGGAGCTTTTAGTACTTATTCAAACAGAAGGATCCCAATTTGAGGTAGAGGAGGTGGTTGGAGCTATTGAAAGACTATGATATAACCATCTTATATCATCCCGGGAAGACCAATGTGGTGGCCGATGCCTTGAGTAGAAAGGTAGTGAGTATGGGCAGCCTTGCGTACATTCCAGACGGTGAGAGACCACTTGCATCATATGTTCAGGCTTTGGCCAATCAGTTCGTAAGGTTGGATGTTTCAGAACCCAGTCGTGTTCTAGCTTGTACAGTTGATCGGTCTTCCTTGTTTGAGCGCATCAGGGAGCGACAGTATGATGACCCTCATTTGCTTGTCCTTAGGGACACAGTGTGACATGGTGATGCCAAGCGGGTTACTATTGGAGATGACAGAGTTTTGAGGATGCAGGGTCGTATTTGTGTGCCTAATGTAGATGGACTTCGTGAGTTAATTCTTGAGGAGGCCCACGGTTCCTGGTGTTCTATTCATTCGGCTGCAGTCAAGATGTAATAGGACTTGCGGCAGCATTATTGGTGGAGGAGGATGAAGAAGGATACAGTGGCATATGTAGCTTGGTGTCTAAATTGTCAGCAAGTAAAGTATAAGCATCAAAGACACGGTGGTTTTCTTCAAAAGTTAGATATTCTTGAGTGGAAATGGGAGAGTATCACTATGGATTTTGTTATTGGACTCCCACGGATTTAGAGGAAGTTCGATGCGGTATGGGTCATTGTGGAAAAGCTGACCAAGTCAGCACATTTCATTCATGTGGCAGTTACCTAATCTACAGAATGTTTAGATGAGATCCACATCCGCGAGATTGTCTGTCTTCATGGTATGCCCGTGTCTATCATTTCTTACCGAGGTACACTGTTCACCTTGCACTTCTGGAGGGCAGTAGAGCGTGAGTTAGGCAAGCAGGTTGAGTTGAGCATAACATTTCATCCTCAGACGGACGGACATATCACACTATTCAAATATTCAAGGATATGCTCCGCGCTTGTGTTATGGACTTCGGAGGTTCTTGGGATCAGTTCTTACCACTTGCAGAGTTTGCCTACAACAACAGCTATCAGTCGAGAATTCAAAGGGCTCCCTATGAGGCATTATACAGGAGGCAGTGTTGATCGCCAATTGGATGGTTCGAGCTAGGTGAGGCTCGGCTGTTGGGTACAGATTTGGTACAGGATGCCTTGGATAAGGTCAAGATTATTCAGGATCGACTTCACACACCTCAGTCCAGGCAGAAGAGTTATGCTGACCGTAGAGTTCATGATGTTGCATTCATGGTGGATAGAGGGTATTGCTCCAGGTCTCACCCATGAAGGGTATGATAAGGCTCGGAAAGAAGGGCAAGTTGAGCCCTAGGTATATCGGACCTTTTGAGATTCTTTAGAGAGTGGGTGAGGTGGCTTACAAGCTCGCATTGCCACCTAGTTTGTCAGCAGTCCATCCGGTGTTCTATATTTCCATGCTCCGAAAGTATCACGGTTATCAGTCCCATGTGTTAGATTTCTATTCAGTCCAATTGGACAAGGATTTGACTTATGAGGAGGAGCCGGTGGCTATTCTAGCCCAGCAGGTTCGTCAGTTGAGGTCAAAGAGTTATCCTTCAGTTCGAGTGGTGGAGAGGTCAGCCCACTGAAGTCGGACATGCGAAGTAGATGTCCACACCTTTTCACTAGTCCAGGTACTTTTCTATGTCCGTTCGAGGACGAACGGTTGTTTTAGATGTGGAGAATGTGATGAAACGGTAGGTCATCTAGAGTTTTAGAACCTAATCTTGTGTTTCGAAGCCTCAAACCATATTTTAGCCTTCCTCGATTTGCATGCGCAGTCCGAGTGTTTTTCCGGAAGTCTTTATAAAAAACTGATAAATATGAAATTTTGCCTTAGAAAATCCATTTGAGTTGACTTCGGTCAACGTTTTGAGCAAATGGACCCGGATTCGTGGTTTGACGGTCCGGGTACGTATCGTGCTTTGGGACTTGGGCGTATGCCCGGAATCAAATTCGGAGGTCCCTAGCTTGAGTTTTCGTACATTATTGAAAAATTAAAGTTTGAAGGCTTAATGAATCTAAAAGTTTGACCAATGTTTGACTTTATTGATATCGGGTCCGTATTTTGTTTTCGGAATCCGGTATAGGTCCGTTACTATAATTATGAATTGCTTGCCGAATTTGGTGAGAAACGGAGTTGGTTTGATGTGATTCGGACGTTCGGTCGTTAAAATAGAAGTTCATGAGTTTTCTTAAAAATTTCATTTGATTTGGTGTCTGATTCGTGGTTTTATTGTTATTTTGGCGATTTGATTGGCGAGCAAGTTCTTATGATGGCTTTGGACTTGTGTTCATGTTTGGTTTGGAGCCCCGAGGGCTCGGATAAGTTTCAGATAGGCTACGGAGTAAGTTTGGACTTAGAAAGATAGCTAGTGCGCTTCAGTTCTGGTGCAGGCCTTTGATCTCGCAATTGCGAGGTCAGAGTTTGCAATGGCGAGGAACCCAGGTTCCTATTTTGGTCGCAATTGCAAAGAAAATCTTCGCAATTGCGAAGATGGCCGGCTCAGCATGGGATCACATTTGCGATCAAAGGGTCATATTTGCGAGATGGCCACTGTTCGCAATTGCGAACAAATCATCGCAATTGCGATGATATAAGAAATGTTGGGACTTCGCATTTGCGAAGAAAACCTTGCATTTGCGGGTTCGCAATTCCTAACCCCTGGTCACAATTGCGACATCTGCAACTGGTCAAAATCTGAGTTAGACGGGATTTTCAATCGTTCTTCAAAATTTCAAACCTAGAGAACCCTAGAGGCGATTTTCCCAAGAGCCTTTCTTCCCCAATTCATTGGTAAGTGATTCTAACCTATTCTCTTTCAATCTTTCATTACATTTCATAAGAGTTCAACATAAAATCTAGGATTTTCATCGTGGAAATTAAGGATTTGGGTAGAGTTAGGGATTTTTGTAAAATTAGAAAATAGACCTCAAATTGAGGTTGAATTTCAAAAAAAAATTACATAACCGAACTCGGGGTGAATGGATAATCGAGTTTTGGTCCGAGTTTTGGACCAAGCGAGCCGGAGGGTTGACTTTTGTTGTCTTTTTCAATAATGACCTAAATTGAATCATTTGCCATCGTGGGTAGTTCCTAAGGTTTATTTGAATTGTTTGGTTGGTAATTTGCTAAATTGTTGGGTAGGCGGCTTATTTGAAAGGCAAAGTCGTGGTTGAGCTTTGAGTTGATCTTTGGAGCGAGGTAAGTGCCGTGGTTAACCTTGACTTGAGGCATTAGGACTTGTTTGCCTATTTGATACTTGTTTAAATGTTGGTACAACGTATATGTGAGGTGACGAGTACTAATGCGTCGTTGTTGGGTTAAATCATGTGGGTAGGACCTATTTCTTGTAATTTAGAGCTTTCTTTGATCATGATATCCATGCTTAGACTAGTTAATTACAACGTTCTTTCCGCGTTTATGGACTATCTGTGATAATTGAGTATTGTTTCTGAAGTTGAGGTTGGTATTGTGGAACCATTTTTGATGTAAGGCTTGTTCTTGTTCATTTTATCTCCCTATTGTTATATGTTCATTGTTATATGGTAAGAGAGAGTGTTAATGCACGAAGGGTAATGCCGTGCCGTATGTGAGTGTTAATGCACGAAGGGCGATGTCGTGCTACATTGTGAGAGTTAATGTACGAAGGGTGATGTCGTGCCATAATTTGAGAGTTAATGCACGAATGGTGATGATGTGCCGTATCTACTCGTTTATGATGAAAGTGAGTGTAAAAGCACGAAGGGGATGACGTGCCGTTATTTCTGTTTCATAGTGAGGTTGAGAGTAAAAGCACGCAGGGTGATGCTATGCAGTTTGATTATGTTTATTTGTGTTACTGGTTAAAGTCTTATGGACCGTTCCAGTTATCATCTCCTGCTGCAGTTATCGTATCTTGTACCCCTCTTTCACAGGTCCCCTACCAATAGTACATGTTTAGCCTTTATTTGTTTTTATCTTGCACATATATTGTTATCTGCACAGGTTTATTTACGTGGGTGTCATGTCATAGCCTCGTCACTACCTCGTCGAGGTTAGGCTCGACACTTATGGACTACATTGGGTCGGTTGTACTCATACTACACTCTGCACTTCTATGCAGATTTTTGTACTGGTCCTAGCTATCCGTGAGGCATTTCAGCTCGGAACGGCTTTTGGAGACTCGAGGTAGATCTGTTGGCGTCCGCAGACCTGGAAGTCCCCTTCCACTTTTCCCTTATGTATTGTTCGTATCATTCGTTACAGTTGAACTTATTTCAAACTCTGTATGTTGAAACTCTAGAAGCTCATGAATTGTGACTCCAGATCCGGGTTGTACTAGATATTATTGGTTTTTATGTTATCCGCACTCGGTTTTAGTTTTAAATTGGCTTAATTGATTGTACTTATTTAAATTGATTAAAATTGGCTTAGAGATTCTCTAACGTTGGCTTGCCTAGCAAGTGAAATGTTAAGCGCCATCACGGTTCCGAAGGTGAAAGTTCCGGATCGTGACAAAGGCATATCAAAATTCTAAAGTCTTAGCATTTGTCGATCCAGTATTAAATTGTTCGTTTTTGTTGTCATCTGAAATAAGGAGAATTGGAGTTTATCCATGTTAACATCTTCTTTAGCCTCTGTGGGAAGTTGCTGGAAGGAAGTGTACCAAGTGATAGCATTACAATGTAAGCCACAATTAGAAAGATTGTCTGCCACTTTATTACCCACTTGGTTGGGTTATTCCACCAATAGATTTTAATTTTGTATCAGAGCTTTAAAGATCCTTTTATTTCTTTGTATTATGGCATCTTTTTTAAGACATAAACTTAACAAATCTATTATACAATATTTTGTGACCTATTGATCGCCCTATTGGCACATTCTATAACTTGCTAACATAGTTTATCTTGAGTCCTCGTACGTCTCTCATTTTTTTTGTAACAAACATTTCAAATAAAATGTAGGTTTAATATTGAGTTAATTACATTTCCTGTTCTTTCTTCTTTCGGAAGAAGCGTGGGTTTGTAAATAAGGAAAAATGCACAGCTTTTGATGAAGTTTAATTTGAACAATGTATTTTAAATATTTTGATTTTTGCAGTCAATAAAGTGAAAGAAAGATATAGAAGATCAAGGTAGCAGAGACATAAAAACGTTTAGGTGATTTTTGTATATTTTTCTAAGTGGTAAGCAGAGCTATCCCACATATTTAATGGTGGAAGATATATAACATATACCCGATAGAATAATAGAGGTTTGTGCATATTGACCCGAACACCACAATTACTTTAAAAAATATCTAATATTTTTGCTTTCAAATCCCTCTTTTATACTAGGGGTATTATTATTTTTAGCCCGCGCCAGAAACTATTTACATCCGGTAGCCGAAAAATTGTATAAAATTTGTATAATTTTTTTAAAATAACATATATATATATATATATATATATATATATATATATATATATATATATCTATATATATATACTATTATTTTTAAAGCGGCTATACAATGTCATTTTTCGAAAATATACTATTTGTCCTACCGAAATAATTAAGCATGGGCCTGTACGTAGTTGAGACTTGCCTTGAGACTTCTTAGGATTATTTTTCCCTATTTCTTTTTAAAATATGAATATACTTTAATTAATTGTGCCTAGTCGAAATGCAAGAGTTTAAGGCGGATGCTTTGAGAGGTTATTATTTATTATGTCTCACTTATACAAAGATTTATTTATTTTATCGTCTGTATTTTATTATTGTTGGTATAATGATACCATTAATAACCAGAAAAGAAAGAAAAGGCCGAATACGTTCAACGTAAAACGAAAGTGGAACAGAAATTTGATAACCTTTAGTTCCCTCCAAGCACCAACTCACTTGAAATAATCGACTTTTTTGACAAAAACAAGATATTAAATACACCTTTCGAGTTTCGACATTCTCTTTCAATTATGTGTACATATTTTCGTTTTGTATTCTAACCAGCTAACACATGTCACTACGAACTGAAATGAAATCTCTTATTACCATAGAATGATATTCAAATTCAAAAAGAAAAACTACAAACAAAAAGAAAAAAAAAAGTAAAAAAAAGGGAGTAGGGGAATAACTTTTAAGCAAAGTAGTGTAGACTGAGTTGTTAGTAGGATTGACAGGGTAATGGTTAATACAGACGGGATGATTGATTTACCAGCCTCAGAAGTGAACTTTATGAGTGAAGGCTTAGAATAAATTACTCAAATAGTCACTCAACTATCCCAAATTATTTCCTAAAATCACTTTTCTTTCGTTTATAACAACAAAGTCACTAACTTATGCCTATTACACTCAGAAGATCACTCAACTAGATTTTTCAAATTTTGGATGGCCAAAACAGCTCTAGATTTTCAGGTTAAAGTTAAAAGAAGCTGGGAGGCAAGAAATACAGGAACAAAGATGTTTCAACTGGTGGGGAAACAAAATAGGCTGAAAAAAGTCCTAAAGGAGCTAAACAGATCTTCCTTTAATAAAGTATTACTAGTGCAGAACAAACTAAATAACAACTATTGGATTGCCAGAAAAAGATCCAGTTTGATCCTCTGAACACAACACTGATAGGAGAGGAGATGGAGTTATCTAAGACATACCACATGCTGCAACTAGCAAGTGAGTTATATCTTAGTAGACAGAAGACAAATGTGCAATGGCTGACTTAAGGAGATCAAAACACAAAAGTGTTTCACAACTTTATGAAAGCAAGGGGGAATGAAAACATGATATTTTCTATAAGGGAAGATGGGGCCAAGCAATAACTAAAATAGAAGGAATTGCTCGTACATTTGTAGGATTCTACAGAATTGTTGGGGACAATTGGACAAATAAAGATAATAGAGCACATGTATGCAGTACTCTAGTTAGAGCAGGCTCAACTGTAAATGAGGAACAACGGATAATGCTTGAAGCTGACTTCACAAATGCAAAAGTAAAACAAGCACTGTGGGACATTAATGGAGAAAAAGCACCAAGGCCACACGGATATGGGAGCAATTTCTTCAAAGGCTGTTGGGGCACTGTAGGGCCTTGTAACAGATGGTGTTTTAGAGTTTTTTGCTACAGGGAAGATGTTGAAGGCTCTTAATAGCACAGTGATAACAGTCATCCCAAAAACAAAATATGCAGACAGAGTGGGATATTATTGACTTATTGCATGTTGCAACACAGTATACAAAGTCATCTCAAAAATGTTATGCAACAGGCTCAAGCAAATACTGCCATGCATAATCTCGGAGAACCAAAGTGCCTTTATAACAGGTAGAACTACTGTGTAAAACATACTTATATGCTGTTGGAAAAAAAAATAATTTGGGAGAGCAAGACAACACAACACTCAAATACTCACAACTCACTTTAAGAATGGAGAAGAAATGATATTTTTCATTCAACCTGACTTCTTCCAAATGGCTAGCATACATGGGTATTTATAGTAGAACTCCTACATGTATCTAGCCTAAACTTCATGTAAACACACTAACTAAATTCACATTAGTCTACACTAGTTCATACATCTCATAATGAAGTTCACATTAGTCTACACCAGTTCATACATATAATGAAGTTCACATTAGTCTACATGCTAATATGAACTAATCTAAACATATTTAATACAAATGTGAACTAATGGAAACAAGTTTATTATAATTTTAACATCCCCCCTTAAACTTGTTTCATCACTCCAAGCGCCATCCTTAGCTTTTGAAAAACTTCAATCTTTAATGGCTTGGTGAAAATATCCGCAATTTGATCTTGCGACTTCACATGCTCAAGCTCCACAACTTTATTAGATATACAATCTCTAATAAAGTGATACCTTGTATCTATATGCTTGCTCCTTTCATGAAATACGGGATTTTTGGCTAACTCGATAGCCGACTTGTTGTCAACGAAAATCTTTGTGGCATCCTTTTGTGGTTGGTGAAGTTCCTCCAACAAACTTCTTAACCAAATTGCATGACAAACACATGAGCAAGCTGCAACATACTCCGCCTCACAAGTTGACAAAGTAACAATTGGTTGTTTTTTAGAATTCCATGTAAATGCAGAATTTCCAAGAAAGAAAACAAACCCAGTAGTACTTTTACGATCATCAATATCACCAGCCCAATCACTATCACAATATCCCACAAACTTAGAATCCTTAGAAGATGAATAAATAATTCCATAATCAAGTGTATCTTTGATGTACCGAAGTATTCTTTTTGCTACCTTTAAATGGGAGGTAGTAGGAGCTTCCATAAAGCGGCTCACAAGTCCAACACCATAAAGAATATCCGGCCTTGTGCATGTCAAGTACCTTAAGCTTCCAACAAGACTCTTGAAAAATGTGGGATTTACATTTTCTCCATCTCCATGCTTGGATATTTTAACTCCACATTCAACGGGGGTGCTCACGGGATTGCAATTATCCATCTCGAACTTCTTGAGAATTTCCTTTGCATATTCTCCTTGAGAAATAAAAATCCCATCCTTCCTTTGTTGCACTTGAATGCCAAGATAGTAGGACATTAATCCAATGTCCGTCATCTCAAATTCTCTAGCCATTGCTTCCTTGAATTCTTCAAACATCTTAGGATTATTTCCTGTAAAAATCAAGTCATCTACATACAAGCAAACAAGTAAAATGTCTCCATTTTTAGCAATTTTTACATAAAGTGCATGTTCATGTGGACATTTTGAAAAACCATTTGCTTGAAAATATTTATCAATTCTACTATTCCAAGCCCGCGGAGCTTGCTTCAACCCATATAAAGCCTTTTTCAATTTCAAGACTTTATTTTCTTGTCCTTCAACCTTATAGCCCAAAGGTTGATCAATGTAGACTTCTTCCTCCAATACGCCATTCAAAAAAGCTGACTTCACATCCATTTGATGGATTTTCCATTGATTTTGGGCGGCCAAGGCAATGACAAAGCGAATTGTTTCCAAACGAGCAACCGGTGCAAATACCTCTTCATAGTCAATACCGGCTTTTTGCTTGTATCCTTTAGCTACTAATCTTGCTTTGTACTTTTCTACTTCACCCTTGGAATTCTTCTTTAGCTTGTACACCCATTTGACTCCAATGGTGCTTTTTCCTTTTGGAAGTGTGACCAACTCCCATGTTTCATTCTTTTTTATTGCCTTGATTTCTTCATCCATGGCATCTCTCCATTTGGAATTTTGGAATGCATCCTCAAAGCTTATAGGCTCACTATCCACCAATAAACAAAAATGAGTAAAATCATATAAATCATTTCTTACCACTTCCGTGTTTTCATACAAGTCACGGAGACTTCTACTCTTGTGAGGTGCTTCACTTGAACTTGAACTTGATTCCTCCACTTCTTGATTTTGTGGCGGAGGTGTTGATAGTGGTGAGATAGGTTGCTCCACATCTTCTTCATCATCATCAAATAATGGACTAAAAGAGTAATCTTGCTCTTTAGTCTTCCAATCCCAAGCACTATCTTCATCAAACTCAACATCTCTACTCAAAGTGACCTTGCCATTTTTGGGATTATACAATTTATAACCTTTAGAATTTTGATCATAACCAATAAAAACATACCTCTCACTTTTGTCATCGAGCTTGGTCCTCTTTTCATCATGTATATGTGCATATGCAATGCTTCCGAAAACTCGCAAGTGAGAAACTTTTGGCTTGAAACCACTCCATGCCTCTTGAGGTGTTTTTCCATGAACACGTTTTGTGTGGCAACGATTTAGTAAGTATACCGCACAAGCAACAGCTTCAGCCCAAAATTCCTTTGGCATATTTTTGCTCTTCAACATACTCCTCACCATGTTAAGAATGGTCCGGTTCTTTCTTTCCACAACGCCATTTTGTTGTGGTGATCTTGGCACGGTTAAAAAATGGCGAACTCCATTTTTCTCACAAAAAACTTTGAATTCATTTGAAGTGAATTCTCCACCATTGTCCGACCGAAGTGACTTAATTTGATAGCCACTTTGTTTCTCCACCATCCTCTTGAATTTTTTAAAGGTTTCAAACACCTCTGATTTTGCCTTTAAAAAATAAACCCAAGTTTTTGTAGAATAATCATCAATGAAAAGTAAAAAATAATTACTTTTACCAAGTGAAGATGGCTTGATAGGTCCGCAAACATCCATGTGAATTAACTCCAAAGGGCATCTTGCTCTTGTCAAAGACTCTTTAGGAAAGCTTTTTCTAGCTTGCTTTCCAAAGATACATCCTTCGCAAAATTGGTTGGGATGATTAATACTTGGCAATCCATTCACCATGTTTTCTTTATCCATCAACCTTAAGCTATCAAAATTCAAGTGACCAAATCTCATATGCCAAAGCCAAGAGGAGTCTTTGGCACATGAAAGTAAGCATCTTGGAGCATCATTTTGAAGATTTAAAATGAACATTTTATTATTAGCCATAGGAACTTTAGCTAATAATCTCCCTTTTTCATCTCTCATAAACAACTTTTTATCTTTCAAATGAATGTCATAATTTTCCTCCAAAAGTTGTCCCAAACTCAAAATGTTACTTTTCATCTCCGGCACATATAAAACATTAGAAATTAATTGATGACTTCCATCCTTCAAGCGAATTAAAATCGTACCTTTTCCTTTGATTTTAACACGTGAAGAATCTCCAAAAGTGATTGTGCCACGATTCAACTCTTCAAGTTCCACAAATAAATCCTTCTTTCCACAAATATGGCTACTTGCACCGGAATCAAGGTACCATCGGTGCTTCTCGGCACTTTCTTCTCCTTTGCATGCGAGAAGCAAGGTGGCATCTTCATCTTCATTTTTGCTCTCCACGAAATTATTTTTCTCTTCAAAGTTATCTTTACATTCCCAAGAAAAATGACCAAATTTATGACAAGTATAACATTCAATATTTGATTTGTCATACCTTCCTTGATTTTGCCTCCATTCTTTCCCTCTTCCACGATCTCTTCTTGAATTAAAGTCTTGGCCTTTATTTTCTCTACTTGAAGGTGGTTGACTACCTCCTCTTCCGCCTCTACCACGACCTCTTCCATTTCCACGGCCTCTTTATTGCGAGCCACGCCTTTCATCTTTCTCTTTGAAAGAAAATTTTGCTTGCAACGCTTGTTCAACCGATTCTTCTTTCGGTTTCTTCAACTTCTCTTCATGTGCTTGCAAGGAACTCGAAAGCTCGTCTATGGTCATGGTGTCCAAGTCTTTGGACTCTTCAATGGCAACAACAATAAAATCGAATTTTGAAATTAAGGATCGTAGTATTTTTGCCACGACCCTATCATCTTTCAACTCTTCACCATATCTTTTCATTTGATTGACAATAGCCAAAACTCTCGAAATATAATCGACAACATATTCATTTTCCTTCATATGCAATGATTCAAACTCTCCTCTTAAGGTTTGGAGGCGAACTTTTTTCACTTTGTCCAAACCTTTAAAAGAAGTTTGAAGAATATCCCATGCTTCCTTGGAGGTTGTTGCATTTGCAACCTTCTCGAACATCTTGTCATCCAAACCTTGATGGATGAGAGTGAGTGCCTTTTGATCCTTCTTCTTTGAGGCAACGACATCTTCTGCTTCATCAACACCGGACTCTACTGGTTCCCAAACATCATAGGCACCAAGCAAGGCCTTCATTCGAATACACCAATTTCCATAGTTCTCTTTTGTAAGCATAGGAACTTGGAATGGTGTTCCGTTAGAATTCGTCATCTTTTCTCCAAGTTTGTTGTCTTCAACCACACCGGCTCTGATACCAAATGTTGGAAAAAAAATAATTTGGGAGAGCAAGACAACACAACACTCAAACACTCACAACTCACTTTAAGAATGGAGAAGAAATGATATTTTTCATTCAACTTGACTTCTTCCAAATGGCTAGCATACATGGGTATTTATAGTAGAACTCCTACATGTATCTAGCCTAAACTTCATGTAAACACACTAACTAAATTCACATTAGTCTACACTAGTTCATACATCTCATAATGAAGTTCACATTAGTCTACACCAGTTCATACATATAATGAAGTTCACATTAGTCTACATGCTAATATGAACTAATCTAAACATATTTAATACAAATGTGAACTAATAGAAACAAGTTTATTATAATTTTAACATATGCCAGGAACTAGTGAGGCTATACAATAGAAAGAATACGACAAAGAGCTGCCTAATCAAAATAGACCTTCGAAAAGCATACGACCCTGTATTCAAATTTATCAAATGGATTAATATGGCTTGCATATCGACTCCCCAGTATACAGTTGTAATCAATGGAGGATTATATGGGAAGATAATAGGGGAGAAGGGACTTCGACAAGGAGATCCTATCTCACCACTACTATTTGTTATATGCATGGACTATCTTACTAAAATATTGAAGCTGGTTACACAGCAAGAAGGATTTGAATTACACAAAAAGTGTCTGAGCATCAAGTTAAATCATCTCTACTTTGCAGATGATGTTCTTCTGTTCTGCAAAGGTGACTTCCACTTAGTCATGTTAATGTTAAGAGGGCTGAAGAATTTTTCAGTGGCATCGAGACTAACTACAAATGCTGGAAAATCAAACATCTTCAACGTGAACATGAATTTGCAACACTTGGAAAATTTATGTGAGCTTACTAGATACCAGAAAGGGAAGCTCCCATTCAGGTACCTTGGAGTCCCTATTACATCAAGAAATATATCAGATGTAGACTGTAAAATATTGGTTGACAAATTGACTACTAAAGTTAGAGGATAGGGATCGAGAACACTATCCTATGCTGGTAGAGTGCAGCTGATAAATTTAGTACTGCTGCACACACATGTGTACTGGGCATCTTATTTTATACTACCTCGAGCAGTCCTTAAAAGAATAACTGTTATATATAAGAACTAACTGTAGGATGGAATGGTGGACACTAATAGAGCACCACTGATAGCTTGGGATTTGGTCTGTAGATCAAAAAGGGAAGGAAGCCTAGGAGTTACAAATTGTGTGAGCTGGAATGATACTGCTATAGGAAAGTACGTGTGAAATTACCCAGAAAGCATATAACATATGGGTAAATTAGTTTAATAATCTGTATCTAAAAGAATAATCTTGGTGGGACTATGCAGCACCTCAGGATAGCAGCTGGTATCGGAAGAAGATATGCCATATTAGAGATAAAATGACAGTCGGGTGTGTGAATAATAACTGGCTCTCTTAACGTGGAAAATACATGATCAGAAGTGGATATGAATAGCTAAGGGGACGTCAGGCACTATGGCAACATCGAGTTTGGGTATAGAACAACCTAAATATACCCAAACATAGTTTTATATGCTGGCTAACTATGCATGGAAGACTACAAACAAGGGACAGGCTTGCACGAATGGGAGTAAGTCAAAGATAGCATGTGTGTGATATGTGGTCAAGCAACAGAGATTATATCTCACTTGTTTTTTGAATGCCAGTTCTCCAAAGAATGTATTATAAAGATACTCCAATGGCTGAAGATAAGGGTGCAAAACATAAAACTCGAAGGTCTTTGGAAAAGAGTTGCTAGAAGTGTAAAAGGGCGACTAAGGATTCAATTACCAGTTGTAAATCTGGCTATTTTTTATTTTTCACCTCTTATGGCTGAAATTTAAAACTTTAAGCTTTTATAGCTCACTCAGTTTAGTGATGGCTCAACTATAACCTTAATTCACAAATTTCCAAATTTAGAACAAGATTTTCAAAAAATGTCCTCCTTCCGTTCCAATTTATGTATACCTATTTGACAGGAATGTAGTTTAAGAAAAATGAAGACTTTTGGAATTTATGGTCCTAAACAAGTCAAAAAGGGGCCCAGAGTATTTGTGTGGTTATAAAAACTTTTCATTAAAGGTAGAATTGTAAGTTTAAGCTAAATTGTTACCAAATTTAAAAAGGGATCATTCTTTTTGAAACGCACTAAAAAGGAAATGGGTTCACATAAACTGGAACATAGTGAATATATAAGAGTACTAAAGCCATCTCCAACCTTACCCTATTTCCCCATAATGGAGGCAATTTTTGGGGGTAATGAAGCTCCACCCCTCCCCCATTTTTGTCCCCAAAATGGGGGATGAATGGTGTTCCCTCAAATATGGGGGTACACTATTCATCTCCCCCATTACTATTCATGTATTTTTTATTATTATTTTTTTATTTAATCTTTTAATTTATCTCTTTATATATACCTTATTATGTTTATGTAATATCTTTATAATATTAATTTTACATCTTAACTTTGGCATATAATTTTGATAAATTAATATTTGTGCATTTATTATTTTTATGTAAAATTGTAAGTTAATTTTATTAGAGGTTGAAGTTGAATATTTATGTAGTATTTCGAATAAATTTTATCGTTATGTAATATGCATTTAATTAATCTTATATCGCAATGATTTCACTTTTATTTGAATTTTTAGTTAATCTATAATAATTGCTTACAAAATATATTATTTAAAATTTTATGGAATTGTTTTAATGGAAATTACAAATTAATAAAAATAAAAGATAAAATTTGTTTAATGGAAATTAAAAAATAAAATTGAAATGAAAGATAATAATATAATATAGAAGAGAGAGAAGAATATAAAAAAGTTTGGGGGAAAAAATGGGGAATGGTTGGAGTAAGTTGTCTCCAAAATGGGGAAATCCTCATTTTGAGGACCAAAAATGGGGTAAAGCCTAAAACTTAGAATTGATTAATCCTCAAAAATTATGATAAAATAGAGAAAAATTTTATTTTGTGTCTCACACAACTGACAATAGTTGTGTGAGGCCTCTTTTATGTCTCACAACTGTGTGGTCCCAGAATTTTGTGGATCCAGGTATGTAAGAGATGGGTCCACAAATATGTGAGATAAAAAAAGGCCTCACACAACTAGTGTAAGTTGTGTGAGACACAAAATAAAATTACTCTAAAATAGATAGTGCTTACAAGTAAACTTTGAAATGATCTTTGCTTTAGAAAACGTGTCAAAAAGGGTAACAGCTAGCATTGAGCTTTGTAAAGGTCAGAGCTAGTGCAGCAACAGAAGGAAACCAAAAGGAATCCGAAACCAAAATGTTGCTATTTTGGACTCAAAACACATAAATAGGTGTAAAAAAAAAGGTAACAAAAATATATATAGCGCCAGAAATAGTGGCGCTATATATAAACGGTAACTGGACCGTTTATGTATAGCGCCACTATTTCTGGCTTTATACACTGTCAGAGTGATATAGCGCCACTATTTCTGGCGTTATACACTAACAGTGATATAGCGCCAGAAATAGTGGCGTTATATCCCTCCCCAAAAAACCCTCCATCTTCTTCTTCCCCCGTCTTCTTCCTCCATTATTCTAATCCCCCTTCCTAAAATTGGTCCCCCCTCTGTCCGCCACTAAAAAAAATAAAAAAATTTTGGGTCCCCCCGGCACATAGAACTTGAAGAACGTAGGTCCCACACTCGAGTAGAGCTTCTTGTTATTGTTGATTCACGCTTTCGGAGTCAAATTTTCGATCTATTTAATTTCCGAAAATTCTAAATCGAGGTATTTCGATTTATTTTAAGTTGAAACTTTTATAATAATGCATATTATTTGATTTGTATGTGTTCTATTTCGGTTGGTGGTTTTATTTTCGAAATTAGCATCTTAAATTTATCCGGATTTAATTTTACTGTTTTATATAAAAATATAAATTTGTTAAATAAATTTGTCTGTTAATATTCTCATTTATATATATGTGCTTTCATGCCGTTTTGTGTTTTATTTGCAATTAAATTTATTTGTTATTTATGTTTAGTTTAGATTATTTTTTAGCGTAGTAAAATCTAGACCTTTTTAGCGTAGTAAAACGTAGACCCTTTTAGCGTAGTAAAATTTAGAGCCTTGTAGCGTAGTAATGTGTAGTATTTTAGCTTAGAATTCCTTTTGTTTTAGTATCTATTACTGGTATTTCGATCCTCAAAATATCGAGCCCGGAATCCATACGTAAGTAATTTGTACAATTAAGTTATTAAAAAATATGAATTTAAATTATAAAAGAAATACATAATTATTAATGATAATTTGGTGCCACTGGGCCTCAAAATATGGAGCCCGGAACCCATACGTAAGTAATTTGTACAATTAAGTTATTAAAAAATATGAATTTAAATTGTAAAAAAAATACATAATTATTAATGATAATTTGGTGCCACTGGGCCTCAAAATATCGAGCCCGGAATCCATACGTAAGTAATTTGTACAATTAAGTTATTAAAAAAATATGAATTTAAATTATAAAAAAATACATAATTATTAATGATAATTCTGTACAATTAAGTTATTAAAAATTATGATTTTACAGTTGACGACATGGATGCGCCTATACATCCCGGCCCTCGGACGTCGGATCTATTAGCCCTACAGCCCCAGCATAGATCCGAGTATATCTGGGAGGGACAGTTGTTTACTACGACGTTTCGGGCCAGGAGAGTGGATCTACTATCGGGAGTTTTGAGTCCTCCCGCGTTCTACATCCCGCGTGGTCCATCAC
>NW_017673382.1:134436-138281 GCF_001879085.1 Nicotiana attenuata
TCACGACGAGTCAGCGGAGTGGATGTGCAGCGATACACGAGGCTGTTGCTGCTCCTTCTAGATTTGGGGGGTTCTTGTTCCGAACACTTCGGGGAACCTAGTGAGCCTCCGTTTTCTGCATCATATCACCCGGTTCGAGGATATAGCCAGCTACAGCTGGGGTGGTGCTGTCCTCTCATTTTTGTACAGGCAGATGTGTCGGGCTTCCATGGGCACACAGAGAGACGTTTGTGGCTTCCTGCCGCTTCTACAGGTGACAACATATTCAACGAATATGTCCGTTAGTTACAATTCTACGTAGTTATAGTTTATCTGACACTATACATCAACTTTCTATGTTAGGTTTGGGTCTATGAGCGATTTCTGCAGCTTCGGCCACCTCTACCACAGCTACCGGCTAATGTAGACATTCCGAATCTCCCTCTAGCTTGTAGGTGGGTTATGCGTCGTAGACTTGAACGAGAGTATGATGCCCATCATAATCTCCCCCGCATCAGGGATGTCTTGGATTTGCTGGAGGACGCACAGGTGAATATCTAACTAAACGTACCAGTTATTGTTTAATTTAGTGTTGCGCATACTAACGGTTTGTGTTGTTATTTGATAGTTCATCTGGACGCCGTACAGCGAGGAGGTGATAGGTACCCTGCCAGCGTATTGTACGTTCGGCCGACATATTTGGAGGGCTTCTGTCCCTCTCACATGCCTCGATATTGTGGAGCATCATGCCTCAGAGCGGGTTTTTCGTCAGTTTGGCCTGCCGCAGCCTATACCGACTCCGCCTGCATGGCATCCTTTACATTATGAGAGGGATGATCGGTCTAGGGTGGACGACACATTTATTGACTGGCTTAACGCCCAGCTGGCTATTTGGGACAGGCGAGGTGACTTAAACCCCACTCCGCAGCACTTTCCTATTGAAGGTTATATGCAATGGTACCGCACTGTTTCCCGACTTTTTATCGGGAACCCAGTTCATCAGGCAGAAGGTCGGTACGTCTCATAAGCCGGGAGACACGAGGCTCTGGTATGTTTTCTGTTATAATTAATTATATACCTGTAATTTCGTGCCAAATACGTAGTTTAAATTCTTTACTTTTGCGCAGACGATTGGATTGCATACGGTCTATCGTATGGGGCAGCAGATGCAGAGTTATGTCCACGATCCTGTGGTCATGCAGGACTACAGTCGTCGATTCATGGATTTGGCTGCCCAGACATTGCAGCGAGCCCGATCGGATCAGCGTTTAGCACACGAGGCTGATTATATTGACCCAGCCACGTACCAGCGAGGTCATGGTATCCCACGAGGTGGTGGTGCCCGACGAGGTGGTGGTGCCCGACGAGCTGCTGGTGCCCGACGACCTCGTGCTGCCCGAGGAGGTGGTGTTCAGCAGGGGGGCCATGATGCTCCTGATGATGATGTTGCTGCTGATATGGCAGGTGGCATGCACGAGACTGACATGCCATCTTACAGCCTGGGAATTTTTGACACTCCAATGCCATCACAGATGACCCCATCGGGTCAACTATTGATCACGGGCTCGGATTTTCAAGGAGCTGATTGGGGTAGATATTTCCCTGGCCCGTCTACCACTGATGAGGGTCGACCGACCCGAGATTTATTTAGTGGGCGCCGACTGAGTTATGGCAGCTCTTCACATGCGCAAGTATGAGTTTATTAGTATTGAATTTGAATTTGTTTTAACTATAACTTATTTATTTTGTTACACTATATTTAATTTCCTTATTTCAGGCTTCATGTGATGCTGCGACAGATGACTACATTCAGGATCCAGACACGATTATGGTAAGATAATATAAATTGTTATGAATTATTTATGAATTATTATGTAGTTTTCTAAACTAAGTTTTATATTATTATGTAGCATTCTACTGGACCTGACAGCACCATCGATACATGTCATCCTGCGCCGCATCCGGCTATAAGGAGAAAACTTGATGATGATGATCCTGATAGCGTACCCGGGCGGGAGGGGATACGCTTCAGGCCGACGGCTACATTGAGACACACCGGATGCGGGACACATTGAGTCGGCCTTCCTTTTTTTTTATTTGGTGTAAATAATATTTTTGTACACATTAACAACAATATTTAATTGAATATATCCATTACTTTTTTTAGTTCTCCATGTGTTTTATTGTTTCGTATAACAACACAAGCATTTAAACTTAAATGCCACTAATTAAAATAAATTTCAGTACAACAAACAAGGAAAACATAACAACAACACAAACACAAACATAACACGCCAACATAATAAAAATACATAAAATATGAAAAATACACTAAGCACATACAGGCCATTATTTAGTCCCGGCTGCCATTTATTCTCCGCTTCAACCACTTAAATCGTTGTTCCATTTGTTCTTTTTCTTCTTCTAACTCTTTCACTCTCGCCTTCACCTCCGCAAGTTCCCGTTTATATTTATCGTTGTTCTTCTAGTGTACCTAACTACCATGAGTTGATGTTGTAATAATTAGTAATATGTGTATGTTGCTGATTTATGAAATAAAATATGCTGTAATAAAATTAATTTTTCCAGATCCATTACATTACCACTCTCTATATATAAGAAATAAAGATACTTTGACATTAACATAATTCAACTTTCACAATATTTGGTTTTCGATTCTAGATAATGGAAAGAAATATCAGTTCACTTATTTCACCTTTCTTTCGTTATTTTTTTCCTCTAGGAATATTTAAATGTAACACGAATTTTCATTAGTATTGATGTTGTTGTTCTTGTCGAACTGAAAAAGCTGACCAGCTGACATAAAGTAGTCTGTTCAACATCATGATATGCAACACGCTTAAATTATAGCGCCATTATCACCTGGTTATTGTGTGTTGTCTCTGCGAACTGAAAAAGCTGACACGACTGACATAAATAGTCTTGTCAACATCCATGATATGTAACACGCTACACTAACTATAGCGCATTATACCTGGCGCTTATGTGTGTGTTGTTTGTCAACTGAAAAGAGTGACCAGCTGACAAAGTAGTCTTGTCAACATCATGATATGTAACACGCTACAATGATATAGCGCCATATACACTGCCTTGATGGCATGTTTGGTGTCTTGTCAAACTGAAAAGTCTGACCAGCTTGACATAAGTAGTCTTGTCAACATTCATGATATGTAACACGCTAAATATAACGCCATTATACCTGGCGTTATGTGTGTGTTTGTCTTGTCGAACTGAAAAAACTGACCAGCTGACATAAATATTTGAACATCCAATCAGATACAACACGCTAAATATAGCGCCATTATACCTGGCGTTATGTGGTGTTGTCTTGTGCTAAATATAGCGCCATTATACCTGGTGTATGTGTGTGTTTCTCTCGCCTATAAATAAACGGGTTCATTGTTTAGTCATTTTGTTGTGCTTAAAATTTACTAAACGCAAATATTTCATTAAAAGAAAGATTTTTTTTTACTAAAAGGAAAATATTCACAAATGTCTCAACCTCTTCGTCCACCAATGCTACTGTGGAAAAGCATGCGTGTAATGAACAGTTGCTGGGAAGGGTCGTTGATGTTGGACGCCGCTACTGGCACGTATGAACCAGTTGTACAAGGTTCCCGCGAACCTATGTGTGAGTTGATGAATGGGTTGACTAACCATTGTTATCAGGAATGCTACAGAGAAACACTGCAATCTCTTCATAATAAGTTGGTTATGCAACTGGAGTACAAAGAGGAAATGCGATTAGAATTTATTACCAGAAATGAGGGAGAAACTAAAAGGCAGGTAGAGATGACAAAATGGAGAGCGAATGGAATTGTGAAGGCACAGAAAGGAACGTAAAA